>NW_010238166.1:59068-96532 GCF_000690775.1 Eurypyga helias | reverse complement strand
TGTATTCAGGGAAGAAAAAAACCCGGTAAGGTAAATGCTGTGTTTGGATCACAGTCATCTGCTGAAGTTTTTAAGCGTGAATTGTTTCTGAACTTTGAAATACTTGGGAAATATTGTCAGTAGCCTGGACCTTTGTACTGGCATGAAATATGGCAGTAGCCACTGTAGTCAATAAGAAGCATGCACTAATACCTTTCTCATAGAAGAAAAACATCAGTCACAATCAAAACAGTGGGAAAAACATTAGCAAATACATTTACATTGAAGTTACAGATATGAGGGGAAAAAAACCCACCTTTCTTTTCCTTCCTTGTTTTTATTTTCTGTCTCTTCACAGACTGCTTTTTTCTTTGCTGTGGCTGCTGCTGGATGCTGTAAGCACAGCTGTCTGGGTCAGGCCATTCCTTTGGGAGACACCACTGTTCCTTTTCCTCTCTTGTATTTTTCCATAGGCTGAAGATTGTCTTGAAAACATTTTAGTTCACTTTTTCAGTTTTTGTTGGGAGATTTACCATTCAGAAAATACATGCTTCATAATGGGATCTCTTCCTGCAGCATGGGTGAAGTTACTGCTTTCAGCCTTAATGATCAATATGAAGAGGATAGCATTTCAAAATTAGAAACTGACCTTTACTGTCGTCTTCAAAGCAATGAAAATGAATATCCACATTATTTTACTTTGGAATGTTCCTCCCTAATAAGCAATATAAAACAAAAAGCTGGTAATGTATCGCATTTTTCTGCTGAGATGAAGGGGAACTGGGTGGTTCAGAGACTGGTAATAGCGTATCATGACCTTCCACCTCTGAGCCATTTATTAAAATACAGGCCATGACAGTAGAGTCTAAAAGTCATTGCTATGGGATAGACAGCTGTAGAATCTGGAACTGTGTAGTTCTGAATTTTGAAGGTCTGGGCCACTTGTCACGAATTTCCACAGCTTCTCACTGGCAGCAGATTTAGCTGGAGCTAATTAAAAAAGTGAACTAAGAACAAAATGAACGGAGGAAGCCTTCTAAATAAGGATGTATTAGCTATGCCAAACCTGGTGATTTGTATCCGTTCTGATCTGATCTAGCTTGATTGCCATCCTTGTTTTGTGAACCTTGATTCAGAGTTCCCTTAATCAGTGCAGAAGTGGTACTGACTAGTTTTCTTTGACTGTTGCTTTGGGATGTTAGGAAGGGGTTAATGTGAATAAGGATGCTGTGGATTTTGCCTTGAGAAGATGCTCAAAACTTGCACTGTCAATGACAGCTAATTCTAAGCATTTAACTTCCTGCTCTGGATCTCCTGTGGAAGCTGCCTTACATCCTTTCTTTGTCTATAGGTAACTTAAGCTGAAAGTTAGATCTTTGAAGCCCATGAAAGAACTTGTACAGCTCAGACAATTGTATAACAAATATCCTTGTGTTTTATTGAGTCTTAATTATTGTCTGGTTTTCCCTGAGCAGAAGTAATCAAGACAATCAAGAAGATGGTAGGAATCTTGGGGTACCACCAAGCTACCTTTGTGTACAGGATGATAGCAGTGCCAGTATGTCTGGCTTATATCTATGAACTTCCTCCCTTCCCTTTTATTTCCTAAATCTTGAGAGAACAAAGTAACTCAAATTACTGTGACAGGTTAAATTCAACTGATTGGGCAGGGAGGAGGATCAAAACCCTACTTGCAGAGTGAAAGGAAAAGCTGTTACGTCAATGTATTCTGAAGTTCTAGTTTGGAAGCAGTCAAAACTGACCTACCTTTATGTGGTCCAAATGTTTCTGAACTTTCATAAGTGGAAAAAAATACAATCTACTCTACTTTTTACACATTTCACCCTCACATGGCAGGATAACACACACGTGTGCTCACCTTCCCCCTATTTCTTTGAAATCCAGGACACACGCTTGCTCTTTTGTGTGCTGGGAAGGCTCAAGAAGTGTGTTAAATACTGACAAAAACCATTTTCTTACGAATGTTTGCTGGATTGTGTGAGGGTTTTAAGTAAGCGAGAAGACACAAACCCCAAATGTTTAGTACATTAAACTCTGGACAAGGTAAACATTTGCTTTTGTTGTTTCTGGTTTTCTCAGCACGCCGGTGCCTAGATTGCCGCCGGTAGGAAACTGCTGGTTCCTGAAGGGGCATCTAACTCAAAGCAAAGCCCAATAGGTCATAGGCACGTTGAAGAAAAGCTGTAAAGAACTTTCTAGCTTTTCCAGGTTACTTTATCTCAATGTATTTGAGGCCCTACAAGATATTTTTCAGTTTGCAATTACGTGTTTCGCAGGAAGTCTTGCTTATAAAGCTGACATTGAAATACTGGCTTAGCATCAAGATTTCTAACAGAATTAACATTCGAATCACTTGAGGGCCTATTCACTAAGTACAGGACTATTTGCATAATCAAAAATACTTTATTTTATATTCCACTGGAGAAGCGAAGGACTGTAGCTGCAGCTCACAAAGTTCAAGTGATGGGTGTTGATGTGTGTCTGTGTGCTGCTATCTTTCAGCCTTGCTTGCACAAATAAGTACAAAACTATATAAAGGCAAAAGAAGATTTTGGTGCAATGTGTAGTCTCCATTCAAAGCCTGATTAAACGGGCTTTGCTTAAGTTATGAGTGTAAGGATTAGGTGGACTTCCCACTCTACCAAATGTAGATGACGGTTGGGGGCACATTTGTGGCTGGGTTGTTGTGAGAGGATGGATGTCTTTCTAAAAATATGCTCAGTAAAAATTTATGAGCTTGAAAATTGCTCCTTCTATTGAGGAGGTCAAACTCAATAACCTGAAAGAGTATATATCTGTGGATAATGGTTTCAAGACTTTCTTAACACCTTTCTGTCGGATTTCTGCCAGTAGTCCAAAGAGGCTTATGAATCGCATTAATAACCTTCCTATCTCACCATCAGCATTCATGTTTTTCATCCATTTTTATGGCTGTGGACAAAAAGGTAGAATGTCACATTCAAAGAATCTGTTTCTTTGCATGTGAATAACTCTTGATCAGGGTTCAAGAGCATGAAGCAATTTCTAACCTCTCTGAGGCAATAGGACACCTTTGGACCTTAAAAAAAAACCCCTTAAGTATCAGGGGATTTTATTCCTTCCTTTCTTTTTTTCTAGAATGAACTTCTGATGTGTTATTGCTGTTAAATGAAGTTCTTCAGTGAAGTTTGAATGATGGAAGATTTACTTCCACAAAGAAATTTGGGTTATAATTATTGCAACTTCACATTATTTAACCTTAAAAAAAAGAGTATGATGTGATGTAGCATTTTACTTACTAATGTATGTCAACTAATTCAATTTAAAAATTGTTGAGGCATGATATGAAGTTTTTAAACAAATTTTGTGACATTTTCAAGTCTTAATTGACTTTCTTTTAGATGGATTTTTTTTAAATAAGGGACTGGTAGCTTTTTTAGTTCTAATTAAATTAATTTATTTAAAATCATAAAGGCTTGAGGTTTGAATAAAAAAAAAAGTGAGGTTTAAATTAAATTATAACCTTGGATAAGAGGTACATTCCTGAAAAGAGAATCTGGTTTTGAGCCTCCAGTATCACAGTATAATCTTTTATTCTGGTGTGTATTTGTTTACTTTAAGTTATACCTGTGGAGTGAAAGTATTTCTCAGATGCTTCTAGGTCTGGAAACTAGAATAGAAATTGTGTTAATCTTTTGTTCTTAGGCTTTTAGGTTTCAAAATACTTCAGGGTGTAAGCACACCATTAGAGGAGCGTGTCCCTTTCTGTACATTGCTTTGGAGTTGTTAGCAAAAAGATGGGTTTTACTCTGGTTCATACATCCAAGTTCTTTGTGGAGTTTGCTTTTTTATGGTTGACTGAAGTGCATAAATTTAAAGTAGTTCAGTTGCTCATTTGTTTTAATTACAGAGGCCATTAACCTTGTAAAATCATTGACAGAATTATAAATCTACATCTTTGAGAGTTATGTAAACAAGTTTTATAGAACTTCGAGTAAAGTGAAAAGCAAACTGTACAAAAGGATGAGGCTTCATGAACAGCATCTGTTAAAAGCCCAACAAAATGTTGGAAAATACCTGCAGATAATTATATACTCCTTCACGCTGTGACACCACCAGAGTTCCTGTGAGGTGTAGCAGTCATTCTATAGTTTAGGTTAAAGATACCTTAAAGGTGTGGATGCCTAACCATAGATTCCTCTCACGTAAGTGGTTCTTAATATTTATCATGGTCTCAGGGAACTTTGGGAGAAGAATGTGTTTTACTGCCTCAGACCAGGAGGCAGGCAAACAAACTGCCTAATTTATTTATCTGTGGAGATCTTGTCTGTTTGTTTCAGATGTTACCAGGTTGTCATATGCAAGTGTCCTAACCAGCTAGGGGAGAGGCATTTTGATGTGCCTGTTGAAGCCTGTGAGCTGTCATCACTGGGATGCTGAGCCCTAGTTAGAAATAGATGAGTCCTGTTCCTGTGCCTGTTTTATGCACTGATCTTTCCTTTTTCTGTTTGGGAACATTTCTGTTCTGCTTTCATAGGGCTGCTGCTATTTGAAATATTGAACTGAGGTGGGAATTCAGGGAGGATGTTTAGCCGTGTGAGTGTTAGCGCTAAGGCTGCCACTGTTTTAATACGCATGTTTGAACTGGAACGTACTGTTAGACTTTCAGATGTAATCAGTTTGATTTTTAGCCAAAGCTTTTTGGCATGTGTTGAAACAGGGATTTAGTATTCCTTGTCTAATAAGTTCCTTCAGAGGTGCAGTTTACTGTTGCAAAGTGTCTGTTGTGGCATACACACTAACCAGCCATGCTGATGGAGGAAAGAAATTCATTAGCATCTAGGGGTACTTGCTTGTGTCCTAATTCCTGTGACCTTTTTCAGGTCAGACTGTGTTCCCTCGGCAGAAAAACTCTGCCCACAAAATTTGGTGGCTTTGAAGTCATTCTTTGATTTACTTGGGATGAAGTGATGATAAGCAGCAAATCACTAGTAGAGAGCTCCATGGACTTTGTAAGGTTGAGCTGTGTTTTCCTGCATATTAAGATGTTCTCACTTCAGTTGTAGGGACTAAAAATGTGTCTGACCTTTTGCAGTATCTCAATATAGCTGCAGATGAACCTGCTTCAAGATTTACTTGGAAAAAGCTTATGTAGAGAAATATGAGTTCCAAAGACTTGTAGAGGTTCACAAACAGCTTTAAAGCAGTGAGGGTTTTATGTCCCTAAGCACTGGTCCTATGGGCATACCCTTGTTGCTTACACAGGGAGCATTCAGCTTCTGTGCAGTTGCACAGCACTGAGGAGTCTTGTGACTGTGTTGGGCAGATTTTTTTTTTTTTGATTCAGCTGGTGAGATGACAGTCTTGTCTCTGACCATGCGATGCTGGTACATTTATAAAGAGATTATTCCCAGTGGCTCTGCGATGTTCAGGTCCCACATTGGCAATATACTAATATGCTGAGTGGTCTAGTCCAGTTTGTGCTTGGTCAAAACAAATTAATAGCTAAAGTTTGATATCCTCTTCACTTGATTTTTGTAAATACAAAGGAGCACATCAGTTAGAGTTACTGTTACACTTACTCAGCCACACAACTGTTAGTATTTTATTTGCTTTAGTCTTTCTAATTGAAAATGGAAGTTACAGAGAAATACAGCGATCTAGGCATGTTGTACTTCTACATCGTAGACCTTCTACATCTAGGGCATGCTAAGGTGCCCTTTTTGTGTTCTGTTTTGTTTATCCTCAGGGACAAAACACTTCATGCCTCATGTGTTTGGTTAGCAAGTCACTTTTGTGTTCAGCTGTACTAATAAACAACACATATTTAAAGGGACCCACTGTCCTTTATCTCAGGGGTCACGTACTCTCTGGGATGATGTCTCAGCCCTGGGGTTTTGGGTTGTTGGCTTGTCCTGAGCTTGTGAATGGCATTCAAGTGTCCCTTCATGAAACCGGCTTTTCACATGTCAGATTTCATTGTGAGAGTGTCACACACTCCCCCACCCCACTTTGTGTTTAGTTGTGTGTGTGGGTTTTTTAGGATATGCACAGAGTTAAAAACTCTGCATGCATTATCCATGTGGTTTTATTCTCTTTTCCCTCTTGTTTTCCCTCTAGCCTCCTTTCTCCGCTTTCTACTGTGCTCTGGCAGTCTGGAAGAAGATGATTGCCCCACTGCAGTGCTTAGCAGCGCCCATGCCTGGGCAGTGGCAGGGAGGAGAACTAGGAGAGAAGTGGTGTCCAAAGCTGGTGGTTAAGAGTAGATGTTGGCTGTGAGGATTTGAAGAGGACTACCACTACAACAGTGGGTCTGGAAGAATGCAAATTGCAGAGGCTATTCAAAGCAGCCCAGGGTATAGAAAGCTTGTATACAAGAAGATGGGAAGGGTTTGGTGACTTTGGCCTCAGACAGGAGCTTATGGATTGGCAATGGGAAGTCTGCTTGCACAGGCCTAGCGTTTCCCACCCTTTATGTCATTGGCAGGGTTGAAGAGAGAGGGAAGCAGAAGTGGAGCGAGGGACTTAGAGATGTGTTCAGCCAAGAACAGATTGGGGATTGTGATTTTGGGGAAACTGTCACAAGAGTTTTGCTGCTGACACTGTCCCATCTATAACTGATGTTGGATTCCAGGCTTCTTGGCTCGAACTTCTTCTGCTTCTGCCAAATATCTGAATGTTTAAGCATGCTCAGGGAGGATGGATTCTCTGGGAGATTTTACCTGCTAAAGTGCAGCTTTAAAGTACAATTTTCTACTGACTAGATGTAAACTTTGACAAATTGGGCAGATTTTCACAGAAATGAGAAAAAGCATGTCCTTGACCTGAAGTGTAACTTTTGAAGGCTGCCTTTCAATGCATGAGATGTGAGAACTGTTTGAAGAAAAGGTCACCAACATTAAAGGATGTATTTGTTCTCTAGTCCTCTTTTAGAAAAGGCTGACCTGTTTTGACTGGAAAAAACGCTGTTAGACACGAACCATAAAAGATGAGGACATTTGTTTGAAGTTTGGCAAGGCAGTAGTGTCATCGTACAGGAACTGGTACTTTAAGAGGCAGTGCTATCAATTTTGCTACTGTCAATGATAATTACTATGATTTTATGAAAATAATTTTATCTGGAAAAGGAAACATTAAATTGCCATTATGGAAGAACTGAGTATATTTTCAAGGGGGCTGGGAAGTGATGTTTCATATCTGTATGTAGTAGACAGACAAGCTGTTGGCTGTTAAGTTGGCCTTTAAAAAAAAAAATCTTACCACCTGTGGTGTTAATGGGTTATGCTGGCAGATCCCCTTAATGTATTTTCTCACATTTCCTGGGTGTGTTTTAATTATGTGGTTGCTCATAATGCCTTCCAATATGGATTTAGATCCGTAGTTTGGTTGGTGTCATGCATCTACACAGGTAATTGTAAATCTGTACTTGAAAATTAGGGGGATGTTTTTAGCAAGGGTAGGAGGATAGAAATTACTAGGTTACCTCAACTAGGACTCTTCTAAGCATCCCTTAACTTTTACATCACCCTGTCACTATCAGCTGTGGCTGTCAGCTCTGTGAAGCTGAGACATTCCTTCAGCCCATCTTTTCTGTTCCAGCACCTCTCCTGCTTTCTCTGAGGGCCAGCTGCTTTTAAAAGCAACATACAGAGATTACCATCTTGTACTTAGAGGCAAATTTTTGTCCTTTAAAATGCAAATTTCAAAGTTGAGCAATATTCACAAGGTTTAAATAAGCACATGCTGCTGTAGACAGTGTCATGGTAGTATAGATTTCCAGTGTCATTTAAAGGTAAATTTGTAAAGTTTGCAGTCATCCTGATTTAGATTCAGTTGCATGCCAGGGTTAATAAAGCAAAAACCCTATGGGTCTTGTGTATGGTTTTCTGTTTCCTTCTGATTGCTTGTACCTTAAATTCAATTAACATTATTGATGAGTGCTGCAAGAGTAATTGACAATTAAATGACAGTGTGAGAACCGAAACAAAACACTTAGAATGCAGAGCTAAGGCAGAAGGAGGACAGCATATTTGTTCCTTGTGAGCTGATAGGGCCTTTAGATGCGTGAAAATAATATTTAAACCATATTTCGTAAATACAGAATCACAGAATGGTTTGGGTTGGAAGGGACCTTAAAGATCATCTAGTTCCAACCCCCCTGCCATGGGCAGGGACACCTTCCACCCGACCAGGTTGCTCACAACCTTGTCCAGCCTGAAGGCCTTGAAGACATCCAGGGATGGGGCATCCACAGCTTCTCTGGGCAACCTGCTCCAGTGCCTCACTACCCTCTCTGGGAAGAATTTCTTCCTGATATCCAGTCTAAATGTACCCTCTTTCATTTTAAAGCCATTAGCCCTTGTCCTATGATTTTCAGATAATGTGAATGCAAAGTGGATGACCAGCAGTGTTGGGACCACCAAAGTGCTTTGCTGTTAGTAGTACAGCATCACTAGCAGTTTCTGATACAGTCTCTTTCACCCGATTTAGTCTGGAAAAAAAATTAACTTTCACTTGAATTATCAATGGGGTTTGCTGCTGTAATGTCTGCCAGCTTGCTTCACCCCTTTACTGCTTTTTTTTTCCCGTGTTGGAAATTAGTTTACAAGGTACTTGGGGGAATCTTACCATTTTGTACTTTGCGTGCTTAGCAGGTTTTTGGATGGGAAAGAAAAATTTAATACAGAGTAGGCATCGAAGAGATCTAGCCAGAATTAAGGTTATTTCCTGTTCCTAAAAATGTTTTCAAAGTGTTATTCGTATTCCAATTATGCTTAAAAGTCTAGTAGTTCATTATTTTGAGTTGCTTTTTAGTGCAAGTTACGCTATGACTGGATTTCATTTGCTTTATTATGAAATCCTTGTTCTTTTCCCATACCCCTTCCACGTTGTTCTCTTTTAGGTTTGTCGTGGTTTAATGGAACAATATGCTTTATTTTCAGTGTTTGATCTTGTTTACTAAAATATTTGCAAAAATAGGTGTTTGCTAGCTTTCTACGGAGGCTGCCTTTCTTTAACCTCTAAATCATTCCTCAAGAGACAAAGTGATGCCATGTTCATTCCAGTGTTATTTTCCAGCTGTGGGCGCAGGGGCATGTTCAGCCTCACCCACCCAGGAGAAGAAAATTGACATCATCCTTTAAAGGCTCCTGTCTCACTCTCTCTTTGAAAAATAGCAAGACATATGCCACAAGCCTGTTTTTTTTTTTTCTTTCCTGCTGCCTGAAGTGTATGCTGACAAATCTGTCTGCTTTTCGTGCAGCATTTTTTGCTGCAGGAAATGGCCCACTGAGAAGTATGCCATAAGTAATTTAAAAAAAAAAAAACCGTGGCTTTTCTGTAGAATTCTGCATTTGTAAGTTAGTGGTTAAAGTATGCTGGTAAAGAACTGGGTTTCATATTAATGCAATTAAATTCTTTCCTAGGATGCCTTTCTGTCTACGTACAAAAAATTATTCACTGCAGGTACATATGGTTAAGTGATTTCTTGTTGTATTGACGCACTGTGAAAAGTGAGTAACCAAGCTCTCACTGACTTCAGCAGGGCACATGTTTCAGTACGGGTACTCAGTGTTTTAGTCCCGTGTTTAGACAGTGTAATACTAATATTGCAGATATACGCTTTGCAGCAGAGGATCTTTATTACAGTTGCTAAGTCAATCATTCAGAACTAGTCAGAATTAAGTTTACCTGTGGAAACTCAATTTGGTCCCTCTACTTGAGAACTGTTCATTCCTTAATTACACAACAGCACCATGTTTGCTCCTGCTGTGTGATCTCTGCCTGTGTGGATGATGAACGATTAATTTAATTCTCTGTTCTTCATGTGTGGCTCTAGCTATATGCACCTACTGTGTGTTACTAAAACACAGATGGTTTTGAGATTTTCTAGAACACTCATCACTGTACTCTGACTACTTAAATATTTGTTCATCTTCTCAGCACCCCACTTGCTGGGAGTCCTTTTGAATAATGATTTTGAGATGACTTGCAAAGTACTTCCATAGCATTGGGTAATATCAGTGTATAATGTTGCCTGGGGTTCTGTAATAATTGTGTAGACTGTGGTTTTGATAAGCATGAATGAAGATCAGAAGTTGAAATGTCCAGAAAATGTGGAACATGGTGATGATATCAGCTTAAGTGACTTGAAGTGATGTAAGGGTAAAGATCAAGTTGATTTTCTTTTGACTTGATCCACATGGACTTTTCATCTTCTTTCGTGGATTGGCAAGGTCCTTCCACTGAAGCTGGGCAAAAGGTGGATCAAATTCATACCTGGGCCTGTATAAAAATAAAATATAAGCGACCGCATCTTCCATCTGTGGGAAAAAAAAATGAAAGAGCTGGGAACAGTTAATGGGTACAAGCACACACGCTGATCACTGCAGGGTAAGTTAGGTTGTGAACTTACAGGGTGTCAAGGTGTGAGATAAATGCAAGACCAATGTAAAGCAGCTGTGTGCAGAACGCTCGTACCCTGGCCTATCTCACCGTAGTGACTCCAGAAATGTGTTTCTTGGAGAAGCTGAGTTAGTGTTGCAGTAGCCCCTGTAAGTGTAGTCCATCTTTGCTTTGGGCACTTGGAATGACATTCTTTATTTTAATTTGGCTTTTTGTTCTGAGTGTTTTAAAAAGCAGGTGGAAATCCATATACCGTTTTTCTAGTGTTGCGTCTGCACTCCAGTGTTACATCATGTTTGCAAGCTCTCATATGGATGTGTCCTGCTTGAACTGAAACTGCTAGCTTGGTAGTTGTCGTAGGTTGTTTCTGTCTGTAGACTGAAATTGGAGGTCAGTGAGAAAAACTACCAGGCATTGTTACCGATTCCTGCGAAAAGCAGTGGGGTGGGAATCTTGGACTCTGATGTGGGCGTCAGTGGGGAATATGTGCTGATGTCTATAGGCTCTTGTCTACTTCCCCCTAGGAGTGAGTGCTTGCTCACCCCATGCTTTGCATCCTGTCCTTTTTCTGTCTTGTCTCCATGCTCTCACTTTCCACTTCCTGAGTTTTTCCACCTGTGAAGGCTGTTTGGTTGTCCTCTGGCTTTTCTTTCTCCTTACCCAGCCATACTACCTTCCTCTGTGAATCACGGCCCCTCATGCTGTCTCCCCTTTTCTGTATTCCTTCGTCCTTTCATCCTGATGATACTCAGTCTGACCCAAAGAAGCAATTCAAAAGCTTCTAACTTGACTGAATTTAGAGGATTTTCATGGAGATGGCAAAATGTGTATTCCTATGTTAAAGGCCTCTGTACTTCCAGATTTTGAGTCTCTACTCCAAAACATGGAGTTTGGAGGTAGGGTTTTTTTGTTCAAGAGGAAAGTTATCTCAGGGTGTTACAGAAGTTGCTAATGAAAATTTGTTGCAAAAGCCTGTTTTCTGGGAGATGCAAGGAACTGTTTAGACTGAAAAATTCCAAAGAGCTTATCCTAAGGTCGATATTTATACAAAAACTGTGTCTGAAATTCAGATAAGAAAACTAATAACAACCTGTGACAGTTTTAGTAGTATATTGTGCTACTAGTCCCAGTTATGTTATGTGTGCATAAAAAAGTAGTAGAAAGAGTTCTGCTTTCACATGCTGCCTGCGTCGTAGGGTTGTTTTCTGTACACGCTCACATATTTTTGGTTTACACAGTTTCCTCCTCTTGAATACTGAAATGGACAGTGAAGGCAAGATATGACTGGCTGCTACAAGATATGAGTAGAATAGTGGAGCCTTTTTTCCATGGGAGTCTGGCTTTAATAAGATGATGTCTCATTATTTTTAACCTCTGTCTGTACTTGTGTCTGAAGAGCATTGGGAACAATATACAATGCATAAATTTATATCTAGAACATCATGAAAGAGACACTAATTTCATATGGCAACAGCCTTGTGTATATCTGTTGGAATAATATAGTAATATCGTGTAGTGCTTTTTGGAGTTTATTTAATCAGTCTTTCCAATGCTTTGTTCTGCTTCAATAGGCAAAGAGGTTTCAAAAGGTTTGTGACTTGCCATTTGCGTAGGAATCTACGGCCTTAGCAAGAACCAGCTTTGGAGGTGCCTGTGTGGTGTTACACATGCTCCTTTTCTGTATTTCTTCTTTAATATATACTACGCTTTCACGTAGGAGCAGCAAGTAGAAATTTCACAAATAAAAAAAGTACTTGGTTAAAAGTTCAACCCACTCGTGTCAGCCTGAATTTCAGCCTGAGGAGGTTGATACAGCTAATGTGATCCATGTAGTCCCTCCTTCAAAGCAGCCTACAGTTGAAGGCTGAATGAAATGAAGATTTTATTTCCCATGAAATCCTTTCTTGCAAGGTTGAAAGGCACTGTGCACTTCCGTAATGCAAGAGTGTCCGGGTTGATTTTGTTTGTTTGTTTTTTACTTAATGAAAATTAGAATAAGAACTGGTTTTTAAATCTAGAAGTGACTGTCATGAGGTTGGAATTGGCTGTAAAGAAGGTAATTCAGCTAAGCCTACGTAATAGCCCATTGGAATGATTTGGTGCTTTTTCTGTTCTTTCTGTAGCTCACAGACTCTTGAAATTTGCTAAGAAATTTCCTCCTAGAAACCTTTCAAAGCTGAACAGTGACCTAAATATCTTTATTGCATTGTGCCCACTAAGATCAGAGTGGAAGCTGACCGGTTCTGCACATTTAGAGGTGTACAACTCTAAAATCAATTACTTCGGATTACAAATAATGATCATGGTGCAGAATATATCCTGTGGTGAGAAGATGTCAAGTCTGTGGTCAGTGTGGTCCTACCTAGGATGTATAGTTTTCACTGAATTGAATTTTGGGGTATTAAAGTTGTAGGAGAGCAAACCTATTTGCTCATAGTAAATTATTTCAGATGGGTGAACTGGAAAATAGCAAAGTGAAGATTTGGGGACTGCATTTCTGAGGAGGAAATTTGTGTGCATTAATTACTGCAAAACCAACAGAGTGCTGAATTCCTGTCTCTGTGCTAGAATTGTAAGTCATGTTTTGCACACAGAAAGTCCTGCTGTGTGGGAGGTGGATGAGAAGCATGAGGGACATTGTGCTCCAAGGCCAAATTTTAAAAATTGTTATAGGAGGTGTGGAGATGAGAAGTTGCTGGGAAGGGGAGCAGAACTTCTGTAGTTTATGCAGGCAATAAGACACATTTGAGTGTGTTTGTTCAGAAGACATGATGAGAGGAAAAGAAAGTGAATGTTTTCTTACTAAAGATGCTTTTCCAGGAGAGCTCAGAGTGAAGAGACTGAATGCAACTGTTTCTGAGAGGAAGTTGGCACTGTCAGAAAGCACCATTGTGTCTGCACAGAGTGACAAGCCACAAGATTTTACATATGCATTCTTTGGCTCTGAAGCACAACAAATTACTTGCTTTCAGAAATCTGTGTTACTGACTAGAATGTGTGTGCTTTGGTGTCTCAGAAATTAAACGGGTCAGCAGTGGTGCACAGATATATTAACAATATTCGATGGGTGCAAACTGCTGTGACGTGCTGTCTTCAAGAGTCAAACTCTCCCAACAAGAGATGTCCTCCTAGAGTGACAGTGAGAAAGGGTGAACACTGCATGTGAGCAGTAGCATGGGACATGGTGAGCACTGGTGCATGGTAGCCCCAAAGGCACCTCAACTACTATATACTGAGAAAGCAGGCATTTTCATAGCTATACTTTTTAGAAAATGATAGGAATACCACAGGCTTTGAATGTAGTAGGAAATCCAAGAGAGTATCAGCAGCAGTTGCACATTCCCGTGAATTTAAGCAGCACGAGGTTGAGTTCTTAAGCTACTGCTGAAAAAAACCTCAGGTCACTGAAATATCAGACAGTTTGTAAATCATGGGTGATTCTTCTATCTAGCGCCACAGTGGTGATACGCAATTTTTCACAAAGTGAGAACAAGATGATAGGCAGGAATTGCAAGACAGAAATAATTGTGGTAGGATGATATTCAACTCTAATGTGCTTGCCATGTCCAAAAGCACCATCTTTGCTAGTGCTGCTAGTGAAAAGTTGTTCTTCCTGAACATAGCCTGGGAGTTTGGCGGTAATAGTTACTTTTGTTGATATTGACATACAGCTGAGAAATGTTACTTTATGGGCATGCTGGAATAGCCTTTTTCAAAAACACTCCAAGTCTTCTAGAGGTAAGTCAAGGTCGATCTAAAAGTTTCAAGGCTTTTGTTGATGGAGTGTCAGGCTTGAGCTGATGCTATAAACCCTGCAGGAAGCGAAGCACTGATTTACTGATGCTACTCACGTTTTGGGTAAGAGTTGGCTGAGGTCCATCTGTCTTGGCTTGCTCATGGAGTGAATGTACTTTAGAACCCAGCTCATCTGGGAACAGCAAAAAGCTCCTTGACCAACATAAGCAATAAGGCAGTTTGCCAGGAGCTCATAATAGATGAGAGCATCCTCTTGTTGAAGAAGTCTGTGATGGTTGTTCAAGCAAATACAGTGTGTTTCCTTTAGGTATGCAAATACGGTTAGTAGCCCTTGATGGAGAAGTGCTGAGTATTGGTACTTCTAGTGGCTCAGGTCATGAACTTATGTACAAGTCACAGAAATTATCATCTTGGATGTTGTTAATTATTGAATCATGTTGCCAATTCCTCTGCCCTGTTTTTTTACTGCTAGAACTTGCTTTAAGAGAATGTGTAAATACAGGTGACAGAACAAGCACCTGCTTGTATAAACGCATATAATAGTTTGTCCAAAGTATTTTAAAAAAACATTTTAGCATTATTTGCTGCTGGGCCTCCTCAAAACCCTTTGGGGAAATGAATTAAAAGTGCTGCCATCTGTTTATCTTGCACTTAATACTGAGGGTTAAAAAAGAGTTCCAGCAGTTTTGAAGCAGCATTATATAATTTTCTTTTTAAAAATACATGCTAAGGATACAGTGAGGGCTAGTACATTGGTCCAGCTTTTGTGAGTTGTTGCAATGCTTTTTTCAACAATATGTTGGTCTTTTTATCTTACAAGAAAACAACTCAGTGTGAAACCTGTGGGTGAAAATCACTGGCATTCTCTAGGAGAATTATTTTGTTCTAGAAGTAACACCAGGCAGAGCAGCACCTGACTTCTCGCTGAGCTCCAGTGGCAGCTGCATTGGCAGCTTCAAAGGTGAAGCCAGGCTTCTCTCAGGCTGATGCTGCTATATTCCCTGGACTCTTGCTCGTTCTCTTGGATGTGAATTTCTAGGTTTTGTTTTTAAATTAGTCGAGTTCATCCGAAGTTCTATCCCCTTCGAGCAGAAAGTTGCCCAAAAAGAGGGGTATTGGAATGAGGGATGTTTCTGGGGAAAAAAACAGACCAAGCACCGTCAGTTCATATTTCATCATGTTTTTTAAAGTGCTATATGGAGGAAGAAACAGCTTTCCTATTTCAGACTACTTTTTTTTTTCCTTTTAATTTCTTTTTCACCCCCTTTTTAAGCAACAAAGCAGTGTTTTCACAAAGACAGGCAATCTTACCAGCAAGAGTCCTGATGAAAGAGCACGTGGGGTAATTCTCTTACTTTTGCTGGTTTTGCTTGGTTTCTCACAATATAAATTGCTAGTGGAATTGCTTCTTATTTCCTCAGTGTAAAATTAGCGTAATTAAGATGATTTTGCTCTCTGTGCTGTATTATTTACTGTACTTCACTTAGACTAATGGAGAAGACAGAAATCTCACCCTGCAGGTGATGTTTTGTCATTGTAATATAGGGCAGATATTGAATATTGGGGCTGTGAAAGGTGAGAGTTGGATATTAGAGAAGATAAATAAGAGTGGGGGAGGGAACTGAAGAGGAAATACAGGATTTGCAAAGACCTCAGGGTACGCAGCTTTCAATGTACTGTTTAAGCTTTAATGATCCATATACAGATTTTAGCAACAAAGTAATGGCCAGCTAGAGGAATTAAGGGCCTCAGGTGATGGTTTGAACAGCAAAAGCTGACAGAGGTCATAAATACCAATCCAGTTTGATACAGGCTCTGGTAGGGATTGGCATTTAGGTTTCCAGTCTCTGTATATATGGTCATTTGACAAGGTTTGAGGGAAGAGCTGGTGAAAGCTCAGTTACTGCAGGTGAACTTTTGGGGTTCCCCTGGGTTAAATGTTCTTTTTTCTGATAGAAGGTACCTTTCGGAACAGTTGTTCTGATTATCTGTTTCCTGTATCCATACCTTTTTCAGTAGCAATTTTTCATTCTTGTCCTTTAAAAAATCCCAACATATCCAAATATCTCTGAGATTTTACTCCAAGAAATTGTCCAGATTCTAGGATGAGGATCCTACGCAAATTGTGTATGGTTCTTCCTTTGAGAAAAAAACTATTTAATTTGTGGAATGTTCAAAGGTGCACTACGATGCACTGTCGAAATGTTTAAAAAGAACAATTGTAATTGCAATAGTCGATTTATAGCTTAGTGGCAACATATTCAGAACACGAGAGATTCCTCTGTGCTGACTCTCTGAATAGCGTGAGTTGCCATGTTGCTACTGTGCTGCTTCCTAGGGTGATCAGTTGTCAGCTCCATCTCTCAAGCACCAGTATGAGACAAGATATGCATTTGCTGTAATTCAAAGCCAGATGACTCTTGGAGTTGCCTCAGCCTGATGGAGCACCCTCAGTAAGACAGCAAGGGGTAATAATGGCATGGATCTCCCTAGCTTCCATACTGCACATTAGTGGAGTGAGACACACATTTGGTGTTTCATTATTTTCTTCAGCAGAAGACAAGTGACAGAAGAAAGTTTCACGTAATTCAGTACAGAAATGTGCCACTCATTTGCATGTCTTTGTATCTGTTTACTTTGCTGTGGTGACTGATAGTCAAGCTCAAATGTATGCATGAGATGACAAGACACCAACGACAGAATGACATTGGTAACAACACATGGCATGGCAGCATATATTGCTAAAATATGCCATGTCTCATGGAACATTAAATATGTAATATGGTATGAACATTAAATATATACTGTAGTGTAAAAGAAATGCAGTGAAGGAGATCACCTGGAAGTACAATAGAGAAGTCTTTTATTTGTCAGCAGTCTACAAACATGAGCTAGTGCCATTAAAAAAATACATGGTATTTTCTCACCATATATGTTTATTCTCATGAGCTAATACAAATGATTCCATCAAATCATTTGTATGTTACTTTCACTCAAACCTGTGTTACATTTGAGTGAAAAGGGAATTATTGCTTAGAACCCTATTCTTAGAATAAATGTTGCACTTTGTTTAGAGAGGAACTCTGTTGTGTTGGATAGGAAAGATGATGTTTTGGAAAGACGATGTTTTGGAAAGACATGCATGACTTTTCTCTAGGACAAAAGAATTATCTTAGAGTGTAGAAGCAAACTTGGTGTCTTGTTGATAAGATGTGAGTGACTGAGTCACTCGGAGGCGGCCGCTTAAGGAAAGCATCTCTAGGTGCAGCTGATTTTTGTCTCAAAGTGAGGTTGAGTTTGACCAACAAGTTGAAGATAGCACTGAATGGGAAGGAGTGATCTTCAAACACACTAAACATGTGGAACTCATGGACATAGAAAATATAGTAAAACTGAGTCAGGTTAAGAAACTCAGATGTTAAAAAAATTATCCAAGTCACTAAAAAAAAAAGCCAATGAATGTAAAATATTTGGATCCTTTTTAAGATAACCTGTATGTTTTGCTTTTCAGCTTCTCTTTTGAAAGGACTGAAACATGCTAACATTGTGCTGCTTCATGACATCATTCACACCAAGGAGACCCTGACACTTGTGTTTGAGTATGTGGTGAGTAAAGTAACTAATGTTCTGGTTATGGTCCAGAATGTATTGAATTTGTTGGAAAAGCTCTCTTTACCTTCGGTGGTCTATGTATCAGGCCAAAATAACCCTTTGCTTTCTTCAGGAGAGTGCAGGCTATAAGAGATGGTGCTTTGTAGTGGGCTAAAAATGGAAGGCTGGGCTAGACCAGATTCAGAGATGGAGAAGTCGCTATTAGGTCTCTTGAAGTACCTTTTAGTGTTCATTTGACTTTTCAGAATGGTTTCTTACTCTGCTTCGTACTTACATTTTGTTTGTTAGAGCTTTTTTGTTACTGATGTGGTTAAGTAACTTTAAAATAGCTAAGAATAATGTAGGTAAGAAGTACAACAGGACTGAAGTACTTACAGGTAGTTCCTTCATCCAAAGCGTGTAACAAGTTTAAATGGCTTTTGTTGGGGCTGGTTTGCGCATAATATCTTTTTATAAGCAGTGTCAGTAAAAATGGAGGCTGGAGCACGCAATTTAAAATTGTGGATTATTATTTTTTTGCCATGACTAGTATTTTATTTAGTAATTAAAACTTAAATTTACATTGTACACAGTGTAGTGATGTAATAGTGTTCAGAGTATTACTTTCCAAAGTCTTGGGCTTGGCCTCCTAATTAATCCTTTTAGTTTTTCTAAGACAAACATATGGCATTTATGTAGCATTTAGCTGTGGAATTATGCAATGTACTATCATAATTAACCTCCCAGTTTTCACAGATGGGTCCAAGAACATGTAATTTAAAAGAAACAAATGAGTTTAGAGATGGTTAGATTTTTAGTACGGTATCTGTTATTGTGTTGTACAGTGATTACTAGTTTTACTCAGTACATCCCTACTTAAGACAGATGGAATTGTTTGGTGTGTTTTTTGGCCTTAATTTGTGCATGATAATGCACACAGCCTCTTGTCTGGAGAAGCCATTCACCTTGTCTGTTTACATAGAAATGCTACAGTGTGATAATGGGGGTATTTGGCTACAGGAGCCTGCAGAGCCATCGCATGCACTACGTATTTCCTTGCCTCAAGTATAGAATGTTAATGGAAATGAAATTCCTTTTCTTACAATTGGTGATTCTTCTACTGCTGACTTATACATTGAAATAGCATAGGAAAAGCATTGATATTTAATTTTATGTAACGATTGGTGTCCACCTATTTGTGTAACACTACTTGAATGCATTTTGCAGTCCCTTTTATCAGCTGTTGTATTTAGCTGTATTCATCAGAACTGGTTGAGAAATGAGATATCTAGAAAATGTTTCTTCCTAAAATAGATGTTGTTGCCTATTATGCTGATATCAATTTCTGGATTTTGTAGCTAGTAGTAGTGTTGACAGACTCTGGCTCCCAGCCATGTGTTCTATCATGTCGGTGTCCATGATAAGCACGAACAAAGACTAAGCTTGATGCAGGGGCGAGTTCTTCTGGATTCACTTAGCTGTTTGTTTTTCAGCAGGGTGCTGGTTGTTGCACCTTTTTATTCTCATGATGTTTGGCAGCTATTGAAACTGTTTCAGGATCTCATTTAATAATGGCTTCTAGCAACTGACCCATGTAGTATTTTAGTATTTTAGCTGATGGGCAGAGTCTTTCAAGCTGGTGTTCACAAAGAAGGGGAGGGATACTTTTGTTCTCTCCAACCAGCCTAAGGGCTGTATGGTAATGACATTGTAACTTGCCTCTGTGTCTTGAGATGACAGAATTGCTTAACAAAAGTGGGTGTTCATTGTTAGGTAATGTAGTTATAGGCTGATAAAGTAGCTAGTGCTATCTGATAATGCTTACTGCTTGGGAATGCCCATTTAACCTGAACTGAATTCATGTTGGTGTGCTTGATACAGGTTTTAATTGTGTGATTGCAGTGACCTATTTTGTTCCTTTTGTCAAAGAGCTCTCATTCAGTGCGTAATACAAATATGCAGAGGCAAAAATTACTGTTGCCTGTTTAAATCTACAAATTCTGGCTGGTTGACTATGCAGTCCAGCTGTGTAATTGGTGTTATGTAGCTCTGTATCTGTAATGTCTATTTTGGTTTGGTTTGGGTTTTTTTAACACCTGTGCATGGTTTAGCTCAATAATACGAGTGATTTGTACTGAAATCAGTAGAAATACTCATGTGATTAAAATTACATGGTGGTACACTTTTGAATGACAGAGGCCTAACAAACCTAAAAGGGATTGAATTTGGTTTAAAACCAGCACACTTCATACAATGCCATCATGGAACTGATACACTATTGCTGTTAATCACTATTGGCCAATTCAAATATAATAAAAACCATTTGAGTGAGATGTCATGATTAAATTAGAGATGAACAGTTAGTGATCCAAGAGTTCTCAGAAGATGGAGACTTTGGGTCGCTAGGTTCTTGACATTTCCATTGGGAAATTAATACTGATGAAAAACGTCTGAGGTTATTGGAGGTGTTCGGTTTCAGCGTTAACCCTGAAAGAGTAGAATGAAATTTAATTTCATGTAGCACCTTTCATTGTAAAATGCATTGCAGTAATAAGTTAAAAGCTGAAAGCAGAATAGCCTCTGAATGGAAATATGGCAGTGATTAAATTCTCTGGGCACCTCAAATTAGGATTTTTTTTTTATATGGAAGTCTGTCAGATGAAAACAAGACAGATTTTTAACTTTAACCTTGATGGTCCCCAGAAGCAAGAAAAGTCAATCTTTAAAAATTCTGTCTGACACTTGAAGATCAGGATAGTTTCATTCTCCATGTGAGCATTTTGGTGGTGAATGTGAAGCTGTGCATTTCTGTTGAGGAAGAGAAGGGAGGCTTGCTTCCTTTGAATGGAAGAACTTAATTGAATATAGTTCAGAATATGTAGTACCTTGTTAGTAGGGCATAATTTCACTGCATGCTTTGATAACTCTTACATCAGCTATGATTATTGCTGATCATTCAAATGTACTGAAAAGGAAGCTGAGAGCTCATTTTTGACACTGATGGTTGAGACTTGTTGCTCGTTACCTGAGGAGTTTTGAGGGTGAGCTGCTTGGAATCACCTGTGCAAAACCAGAGGGATTGATAGTCTTTCATGTATGAATGGTGAAGAACCCAAAAGCAAAATGTGAAATTTTGACGCATTTTGCATAGGGTGTCTCAGATTGCGATGACTTCCAAAAGAAAAAGGTCAGTTCAGCTGTACAGTTCAGCGGAGGAGTACGGCTGCCCACCTAAATTTTGTTCCCCTCCTCTCCAGGCTCGTGTTAGTTTATGTGACCTTGTGGGTATGCCAGCTGTAGTGCCAGTGCCACTGATACAGCCAAATTTGCCCAAGGAAATGATCGATTTTACAGGTGACATGTCAGACATATTGAGAGATCTGTTAGTTCGAAAATGGTCATTAGCTCCTACCATTTGTTTCTTCACTTGTTTATTTAAAAGGAAGATGACTGAATTAGAAACACTTAATTGCTGAAAGGCATTCCTAACCAATACATGTTGCTGCAGGCTTGGTAGAATGATAATGAGGTTTTTAGTAGGATGTGTAATTATGTAAGTATATTATTATCAATAAATGAACCAGCAACTTGTCCCTTTTTGGCATATAAAAGTGAGCTTGTATAGCAGTACTTTACATTACACTTTCAATATTTATGAACTAGATTTGAAACAAGAACAGATACATTTATAATTGGAAGTATGAGTAATGAGTAATATTATTTCTGCCTCAACAGTAAAAAAGCTTCAGACTAATCTAATAGTGTAATTTAAGCCCAGGCATTTTCAATTACCTTGCCTGTTTTAATCTTTGTGTATGTTTTTCCTTCTTAAAAATTACTTTCCATTAAAGAAGAAAGTTTAATTCTCATTGCTTCATTACAGCAACTAGAATAGGTGGTTGTACAATGAGCTGGCTTAATAAAGTTCATTAGTTAGATTTTCTTCCTATTTCCTGGAAGGAAAAAACAGAGGTGAAAGTTTCTCATTTTAATGCTGATTTGAAATTGAGATATATATATGCTTTATTGGAATTAAGATTTACAGAGCTGAAGTTTCAAAACCTGAATTTTGAGTTTGTCATGGGACATCTTAGAAAAGTATTATGCAAGAAAATGGTCAACACTTGTTACCTAAAAGGATCAAAAATTTTTGCATTGAAAATTTTTCATTTCTTGTAACATTTGATCATTTGGATTGAACACTATAATTGGTTTTCTGGTTTTATTTATTTTATAGGGGAACGTGTTGAAAATAAAGGCATGGTGGCTTTGCTCATTTGTGGGGGGAAAAAAAACACCAACAAAAAAGCCACATTATTTAGTGGATGAGAGCACAGGGAAAATCAGTAAAGAGCTGCTTTTGAGCTCTGATCACTAGGATCCTTCAGCAGTGCTGAATACCTAGAATAAATTAGGGAAACTGGGCACAAGAAGGAAGGATAGGTCTTCTAATCCGTGGTTGAGAGTGAAACTTACTTGAATGCTGCATTACCTTATCTTGATGTGAGTGTGAAACAATGGGCGATTTTCTTCCCTTTGGAGGTCAAGGTGGTTGCAAGGATCGAAAGCTAGTGAAACTCTGCAACAAGCCAGATGCCTCCTGTCTCTTGGCAGGCACCCCTGCTTGCTGTGAACATGCTTCATCCACTCTGGGAAGGAGTGAAGCAGTGGAGGGCTCCCAGCATGGGACTAGTTGACCGTAGTAGTTTCCATTTGCCTTGGCCAGAGAAGGAGCTATTCTCATGTTGGTTTAACCTCTGCTCATGCCCCAGTCTTACCCAAAGTTGAGCTGCTTAAACTGCAGTTGAAAAGATGACAGAAAAAGGCTGAGAGGAAGCAGGGAGAAAGGAAATCCCCCTCTGCTACTGAGAAGAGGCAGTAAGGGAGTACTCCTCTAGGGAAAGCCTTGTTTTTCAAGTTTTAATAAGCAGATCAGAGACAGGAGCTGCTGATGTCCAAGTATAGGTTGGAAACGCAAACAAAGTCAGCTTTGGGAGGTAGGGATTCAGAGGGGATTTCAGACGGAAATTGCTTGGTGCTTTGCCAAGAGGTAAAGACTATGCCAAACATGGGAATCAGCAGGAAAGAAGGAATGAAAAATTGTATTTAAATAAAAATACTCCTGCTAGGTTAAGAAGATTACACAGGTCTAGTAGGAGGAGGAAAGTTGTAATGCAGTTTGCCTCATCATCTGGACTTTGCAGGATCTCACAAAGGTTCTGTAGACCTCGTAGAAAGCATACATACTATTGAATACATGTGTTAGCAATATTAATGAAGATTTACAGCGCAGCAGATTGTGAGGCTGTGCACCTGAGTGTTTATTCTTTGTACAATTTACCGATGTTTTTTATTAATTTTTACCAGATACTGGTTAGATTTGAAGTGTGCTTTGCACCATTAAAATTAAAATCTGCTATTTATTGTTGTTTTTATTAAGTATTAATAAGTGTATTCAATGTAAGTATTAATTTAAAAGGAAAACCAACCATAACAAACCCACCCAGAACAACAGCAAAAAAAAAAAAACCCAACCACTACAAAATTAAAGCATAAAAAATGTACGGAGTTGAGCTGACAGACTGAACTCTGGAAATCGCATGAGGTATCCTACCTACTGACAGATCTCAATTATTTTTTTCCTAAAGTACAGATAAAAATTTCAAACTTCGTTGTAGTCCATGTAAAACATGTGTAGTAAGATGCATATTCTAGTGATAACACTCAACTTAGTACAGGTAAGGCCAATACCTGAAATGGTAAATTCGTGCACAAAAGGAAAACATGGATCAGCTCGAGCTCTGAGGGAGAAAAAACCAAGAATGAGCAAACATCTAGAATAAAGACTTCTGAGGAAAAGTTAAAGTAGGGCTGTTTAGAGTTGGGAGGAAAAAAAGGATGAAATGGTTAAAAACCTTTAAATACATCATAGAGAAAGACAGTGACCTATTTCCATGTCAGGTAAGGAGGATAAAAAAGAAAATCTGAAATTGCAGTAGGGAAGAGAAAGTTTTTTTTTGCCTCTTTAATGTTAATGATAGTAAAGTGCTGAAGAAGCTACTATGGGGTAGTGGTTTCTCTAATACTGGCAGTCTTTAAGAACAGTTTAGACAAATAATCAGCAGAATGAGATGTCATTTATAGTAGATATAGGTAAGTTGATTATTTTTTATTTTGAGATCCTTTCTATGTGATGTATTTCTGCATCTTTCAGTCAAATATGAATACTTGTAGTCTTCCAGTGAAGTTAATACGCTGTTACTTTCCTGTATCAGGAGCTGAATTAAAAATGTCAGTTTATTTTACTAATTCAAACAAAAATTAAAAAAAAATCCATCTAGTTTTAGTATTTTATGGTTTTTAGTAGCAGATTATTGCTACATTATAGATTTCTGGACAGCTCTATGATCAATAATATTCGGGTGGCATCCACACATTCCTTATCTTTTAATTTCAGTAATAAACTGACGTTGTCCAAGTCCCTCTGAGGTGAAACCTGACAGTATTTCAACTTTCACTAGAGACTGTCCAATCTAATTAAACTTCTTTTCTCAGGGTCTTTAATAATGTGGGTTGTAACTGCTATTTAATTCCTGTTAAAATGAGTTCTGATTTATTCAGTGCAGGTTGCAAAAACAAGCAACAAAACATCAACCCAAAAGTGAGGATTCGAAATCTTAAAAATAGATTTTTCATTTCTGAACTAGCAGTATGCAGTTTTGTACTAATTTCATCATATTGATAAAAAATACAGCTATGAAATCTTTAAAACCAGAAACTTGAGGTGAGCAATTCTGGCAAAATATTAGTACTACTAAAAATCCTGGAGTCAGAATGAAAATATCAGCAATTGCTGGTATCCTTATGTTTATATTTTAGGATATTAAAAATAATAAAGGAATGGGGAATAAGAGGAATCAAGAATCAAGCTTGAGTAATAAACAGAGTCAACACTTGAAAGTTAAAAAGGACTATTAATTTTTTCTTGTTTTACTGCTTTGAGAGGATATAATCCATGGAAGCATCATTTTTCTTTTGTACATCTTGCAGTCTGTACTGCAGTTTTCCCTATAAAATTTTTATGAATCTCACGTTCATGCACGGACAGTTGGGATTAAGAAGCATGGCGGAAATCAGTCACTCAGCCAGTGTGAAGAGGAGTCTGCCATAGGATGATGAAGCTCTTAGGGAAAAGTATTTGCGCTGCTTTTTTGCTGCCCTGAAGATGGCCTCGCTGGTGCTCACGTGTTCTGCTTATATGATCCTGGAGTGACTACTCTTGCCATGAGCTTAGGGGTATCTGCCATGCTCTAGCGAGAAACTTTTTCTGTCTTCAAGTTGTTTTTTGTTATGTGTGGTTTTTTGGTTTGTTTTTGTATATGTGGCTATAGTGGATATAATGGTCAGTGCTGTGGAAACATAATGACTTAGCGAATTAAAGGAAAATGCCCATGCACATCTGTGTGGGCGTGTGTATTACACCTTGCTCAGATTGTATAAATTGCTCCAGTACTGTTGTTGGGGACTGAAAGTCCATCATGGTTTACACAAGCTGATGGTCTGCTGCTAGGTTTTGGTCAAACTAAACAGGAATTCTTACTGATTTTTTGAGATGTCATTTTTAAATTAAAATAATCTCACTAATTTAAGCATTTACTGTCTCTTTAACCTGTTTTACTCAGAAAACAAGGCTGATAGAATTATTTGGGTCGTCAGAAAATAAGAGGATAAACTGGCATCTTTAGAAAACTGGATTTTGTTGAAGATCTTTTGGTTCATTCAGCAATTTTTTCTGCAGCAGTGTGTCTCACTCATCAGTCACAGACCAGGTTGTTTTGTATCAATAAATAAATATATATTTTCTAATACAACAAAAAATCAGACAACTGTGATTCCCATTTTCTCTCTGGGATTTTCGGGTAGGTTTGTATATGTATTGTGTACTCCCCCACCACCCAACATTCTTTTCTACATAGCATTGTTCATGTGTTTTGAAGTATATTTATCTTTGCTGACAGCGTGAGAGAAATCCAAGGCACTTCTGAAACATCTGTTAGCAAAACTGTTTTCATTAAAGGTGTCTTGTGGGGTGGTTTTTTCCTTCTTGAATTCCTAATATATCTTTCCCCTGCTGCTCAGCCCAGCTGGTGCAGTTGCCTTCTGCTGCTTTTCTGGAATTTGCTTAGCTATCACCCAGAGATAGCTTGTCGGGTAGTTTTTGTTAGCATGGCTAGCACTGCATCATCTCATAGAGGGGAAAGGTTGAATTACAGAAAGCCATAGAAATACTTCAAAATGAGAGTTTATGACACTTTTGAAAGTGAAATTCATTTAAACGGTGGTGCAGTAATCTGCAGAGCGCTTTGGTTGGAGGATGCATGCAATTTAAATAGAATTAACTTTTCTTTGTTCTCCTGTCACTTCAGATATTCCTACTGCCTCTGCTTTTATTGGTAAATTATATTATCGGTTTAAGAATTTGTTGGTGACAAAAGGGAAAGTATTTTAGTCGGTAAAACTGTTAGGGCATAAGTAATGTGTGCCCTCCTTTGAACAGAGAAGAATGGCTCGCAACCGCCTCGCTGCCTCAGTGGAGCAGCGCAATCTGTCTGCTGCATGATGGCATCGCCGGCAGCCAGATACTCCAGTTTTTGTTTTAATGGAAGGGTTCTTTCACTTTGCTGGTTTTACATGATGGGAATGTGGTTGGAAATGCTTCCTGTTCCATTCACAAGCCCCAGGCTCTCCATGCATTTCAGCTTCAGAAATGACAGCTGAAACCAATTAGGCAGAATTATGGGACAGCCAAGTCACATGGAGATTTATCATGACTGAGGAAGAGGAGGGAAACAGAATGTATTGCATGGGAAGTAGAAGTGACTAATTTAATTAGAAGAGAATGACAGCCATGTTATTATTATGGAAAAAGGGCTGGTGAAGTAGAGCTCACTTCATGTCACCGGCTGTGCCTTTTGAAAGGAGACGTCCTGCCCTTTGTCTGAACACGTTTGTGTTTGGTAGCGGAGTCTCCGATTTCTGAGCAAGATAGTTGAGCAAAACAGTTCATGTTAAAGTGAAGAATTGACTGTGTCTGAGGACATTTGTAGCTTGTGTTTTACCCATCTATTCATAATTAGAACTCCTTCCAGGGGAGAAGGGAAGAGGCTGAAACATGAACATTCATCTTTTTTTTTTTTTTTTCTTTTTCCCCAGTTTACATACACTTTCTCCTCCAGAAGTGGGATGCAATGTATATAAACCTTGCTTCAGCTGTATAAATATCAGCCTGGATTTTTTTACCTTCAGCAGATGCTTGTACACAGTATGTTCACAAACATACACACATGTGACTACTAACATAAACCAGAGACTTGATGAATGGAAATGACCTTCATACACTTACACAATGCCACAAGTTTAAAACAAACCCCCAGTTCATTTCTTCATGTGTGCCTGGAGACATTATTTCATAAGATAAATGAAACTTTTTCTGGTATTGTTATGGTGGTTGATGGTGTGGGGGAGAAGTGAGCAAAAAACATCACAGAGTGAGTCTGAGCAAGTGTGCATTTTCCCTTTTTTATTTTTCTATGGTTTTTTTTCTTGTTCCTTGACCCAGGCTTGATTTTGCTTAATCCCTGTCAACTTCTTTGATTTTTATTTAGACTCTGAGCAGTTATGTTGGTTAAGTAACTTAACCTCTCCCTCATTTTCACGTACCTGTAGGAGTTGTGATACCTGTCTCCATCGCAGGGAGGAAAATATTTGAAATTCGTTGAAGTTTGGGTCCAAAATGGGCATTTTGATGATGTGCTTCTACATACAGTTTGGAAACAGGAGAATGACTGAACTGGCACAGCTGAGCATGAGTTTTCTATTCCCTATCCTGGGAGGCATTGTGCAGTCTAACTGGAACCTGTGCCATCTACCCCCAAGAAGGGTCAGGGTTTCCTGGTTACTTGAGATGTGCCCTGAGAAAAGGGTTTGTGTTTTAACTTGCTGAGAGAAGGTAGTACAAAGACTTGACAGAGCCTTCTCAAGGCTGTGTAGAACCTGTGTGCTGTGTGCCAGAACCCTGAAGTCAAGTCGCAGCCCTGGAGCTGTGATCTTCTGGCACGATTTAGTAAAATGCAGTTATTTGAAAAATAAGATGCCAAAGTCTACCTCAGGTTACCTATATTATTTTTAATTTCAGACAAAATGGCCAGGATATCTTAAACCTGTAGCTGGAGGACCCTTGTAAATATTCATGCCTTACAGCATGGGCTTGGAATTTAGAGAATGGGTAGCCTTTGTGCTGTAGGTGGCATTGAGCCATTATTTTGAAAATTGCCCCAAATTTGGTCAAGTGATAGCTTTCAGAAAAATTGTCATTTGCACTTAAGAACTATGTCTCTGAAGATTCTCCCTCTCCTCTGAAAGACTTGGCTTTAGTTTTTCACTTCAAATATTGTAGATTGCATCCCCGAAGGAAGTGAAATTGCTTCTGATGGATGCAGTAGTGGGAGGAGAGATCAAATTTTCACTTAAAGCATAACAGATTTTGCACAAGATATTGTGGTGTTAGTGAGGTGGCAAAGTGAAGTTCTTGAAATTTGAGGATGCCAAGATAAAGATGGCTTACGCAATCTCCTTTTGCCATTCTTGTGGAAGAGCCACTTGTGCAGCTCTGCAGAGGACTTCTGGTGTTCCTGGCTCATTCAAAGTATCATTTCAAAATCAGCCAGGTATTATTGCTGTAGAGAAGGGGGTTCCATCCCTGCCGTACTGGGAATCGTCATCACCATCACAAATTGCTGTCATTGTGTTTCAGATATGACTGACTTCTGCTCTTCAGCATGAGATTCTCAATCTTCCTTGCAAAACCATTACATGCTCACAGCTGAAACTGAAGTCAGTCAAAACACAGAAGGCGAAATAGCGCCAAATATTCTGAAAAGCAGGGTGCTTTAAATGGAGTTGCCCCGATCAGCAATACTTAGGACTTTTTTCTCTTTGCTTCAGTTCTCTACCTGTTGAAAGGGAATAATGCCACATCTCCCCTGGATTGCTATGAAATTATTTTGTTGGTGAAGCATGTGAATAGCGTAACGATAAGCAGGGCAGGAAAGCCTGGAGATTAATATTTCTGCTGTCAGAGTAGGAAATAAGCCAGAGACTGCAAGCTGCATGAGAATGGGGAAAAAAAAAAAAAAAAACCAAAACAAAACCACCAAACCCCACAAAACCAGCACAGCTGTTCTGTAATCACGTACCTCCTATTCTGTTCAGTGAATGTGTCTAATCCTGTGAGGGGAAAAAAGTATGTGAACACAGTACACATTTGAAAAGTTATCATAATGTATATTTATTGGGTAAACAATTAGAAGGTTGGATAAACCCCATTAATTCTGGACTTTCCTATCCTTTGAGTTCTACACTATGGAAACTTGATTTATCTCAATTATTTTTGTGTATCTGTTAGGAACAGATGAGTGCTAATAGATTGTTTGCACATACAGGTGTGGGTAAACTGGTTGAGTGTTAAGAGCAGAAACTAATGGGATTTTGAATTTAAGCTAAAATATCATATGTTCTGTCAACATGGGATTACTTGTGGTGATTTATGTGTGTTGAGGATTAACAGTATGGCTGATAGAGTTGTTAAAAGCTAGCTTGGAGCAGAATTGGTCTAGCCAGGTCCATCTGGGATCAGGATTTGTGTGACAGATATTTGCAATTACTTGAAAGTCCCTGCACTGCATTCCCAATGTTTCCTGCTTTCCTCTTGAGGTATCCTCACCCTCTGAGACAGTGGAGAAAGGACTGTAAAAAGTGTGTTGGTTGGTTTGTTTCTTCCTAGTGTGTTTTAGCATAGTTTTATGTTATTGTCAAGTATGTATCTTTAGGATTTTCCTTTAGGATACTTTCTTAGATCAAAGTGTTAACCACAGCAAAGACCCTAGTGTCAACGTATGGTGTGCTGTATCTGCAGCCACTGTTCCACTTGGAATAGCGTTGTCTTCCACTTTGAAATACAGTGTGAGGAAAAAAAGACTGTTCATCCATATGGTACCAATTTAATGGAATACCATTAGAAAACTGCTTTCATCCAGTTTGCTTTCTGTTTTCTTTTTTTAGTGCTTTCCTGAAACTTGCATTCATGTCATTGTCTTCAGTGTCAGTTGAGCACACAAGCACTGGAACAGACACTTACCTGCCAAAAGGGAAAACAGGTTTAGAAATAGCTGTCTCTGCAGCGCTGTCATCTTTCCTGGCTATACTAATATTTAATTCAGTGTGCATGGAGTCCCTGCCTTGGGGACAGCATGGCAGATGATGCTGCCTTTGCTTTACCTCAAGCTTTTTTTTAAGTGAGGAACAATGTACTATAACATTAGGAGTTGCTTTCCCAGTTGGTACCATAGTGTCAGGTTGCTTTTGTGAGAAGGACTCTAACTTAGTTTTATGAGGGCAAGTTCTTGAAAGATTTGAACAGAAAAGACTTTGCAGTTCTCTTTAGTGTCTGAATGAGGATTTTATAGAGGTTCCTAGGTGTCTGTAGTGTGTGTGTGAAAAAACAGATGCCAGAAGACTGCTGCACAGTTGTTTGTTAGGTTTCTAGGATTCTGTAAAAATTGCTGCTTACATGAAATTTTAGGTTGATGCAGGCAGTCAGTTTTTGAAGGAGACAACTACTGATGCAGAAGGTTGTATCAAGCTAACAATCATCCTGGTCCTTGGGTTAGAAAGAGGAGATGAATGACACATCACAAAAACATGATCATAGTACTCATGTGTGGAGGAAATGCATCCAAATAGTAACTGAAATATAAGTGGAAGATAATGAGGTTATCCTCACAATTAATTACAAGTATATTGAAAATGGAACAATAATTTATTTTTAATGATGTGACTCTGAATAGGATGTTCTTAGAAAGCCTTGGGTGAATACAAGGGTGCAGCCAGTGGGCAGCTGGGGTGGTGGGACTTCAGGGACGGGACGTTCAGAAGCAGCATTGGGTTTGTCTTCCTCTGGTGTGGTTTCTGTCAGCTGACTAGTTGCAGAAATCAGTAGAAGGTGAAGGAGGCAGTAAATTTCCCACCTACCAAGTTATCTGTCGCCCACAAAGGCTAGAAGACTGAACTGCGAGGAAATTATAATCCTTTTCCTTCAGCCAGCCCAGGCGAGGGAGCGTACCGTGCTCGAGGGCTGTGATGGTGCATCTGAGGCACCATGTAGGGATGGGGTGGCACTGCCCTGTTCAACCTGCCCTGCTTTCTAAAGCAAAATTTCAGGCTTTTCTTTAAACTTCTCCCAAGCACTGCAGGGTCTGTCACTATTCAAAGATTTGCATTTAAATTAAAGAAGAGAACGTGTCATTCCACCAGGCTGGCATTTCTCTTCAAAAAGAGATAACCCATCAAAATGGGGGAAATCCCCCAAACTTCTTATTTGACACCAACCATCACCTGTAGTAATGGTATTTCAGCTGATATTTTGCTAGAGGCAGACTCTGGTGCTGGGGTTGGTACACAAAACCTGTCAGTTTTTCTAAAAAAATGACAAGGTTAGCAGATGACTTTGTTAAAGTGAATTTCCTTGGTGTTGATACAGTAAAACAAGGCAAGACTGGGTAATGCGGTGAGGCATGCTGAAGGATAACTGGTCCCTTTTTGGCATGGCATGGCATCCCAGAAAACTAACTGGGAGAATGAAAGAGGAATATGTACCTGAAGTGTCCAAAGATTTTACAGAATCTGGAAATAAGTCTTAAAGCTCACTATAGTTCTTACGCAAAATGTACTTCGCTGACAGTAAATATTGACTGGTGGAGGTGTATCTTTTAATTTTCTTTGTAAAAGAATTCTCCAGTGTGTTAACTGTAAGTGGAGTATTGCTTGCTGTAGTTTGTGTTTCTTGTGGTTTGCCTGTTTGAGCATGCCCCTGCCGTTCTGGTAGTCACACCGTTCATTTTGGGACCCAAGCCATCGGGACACTTCCTCTCCTCAAGCTGTGTAAGAATTCCTGAGAAAAGTTGTGATAGTGAACAACCCAGTCAACCAGTGCATCTTATGTCATTACAGTGTTGATTCTCCGTGCATAGTGTGTTTACATAGTTTCTGGCTTCAGAAGAGAAGATTATACAGAACAGTTGTGGCTAGAGCTAATTTTGTGTCTTAAAAGATGTGAACTTTCCTATATATCTATATGATAGTTCTGCAAAAGGCACTGGAGAGTGTCTCCGGGACTCAGAAAGGCTGCACAGAGGAACGGTTCTGGTATGTTGAAGGCAGCTTTTGTCCAAAATTCTCACCTTGAAAGCTGCCTGTATTTAGCTGGGCTGTTCAGTATGTGAAGCAGGTATTGGCAAGTAGCTTTTCAAGGAATGCTGGATGATTTTTACCAGATGTGTTCCAAAAACAGATGTGGAAGGCAGAGTCAGTCGCTCAGTTTTTGGTGGTTAATCTAGTGCATATTTTTGCTCTGTTTATTCTGAACATAATTCCAGAAGCAGAGTTGTGCAAGCAAATCAGAGAAGCAACATGCCACTTCACTGAAAGTGTGCGGCTAACTGCTAGGAAAATGAAGAAAAACAAGAGAAAAATTCAGAGAAAATAGTGTTTCCATAGTAAAAGCAATAAATAAATACTAAATAAAAATAACATTAATTTATACATTGCCATCCTGCTTATTTTCAGAAGAGCTTTTATGGTATATTTTCAGGGAATATAGGCAACTGTTAAGTGAAAACTTAAAGTTTTGAGTCCTTAGTGAAGCTGTTTTTGAAAGTATCTGCACTTAATAATAGCTGTGCATGTGCATAGTATGTGCTTCTTTTTAGCTGCAAAGTACCATTCATTACTCTGATATGCAGTGCCTTTCAGATTTATTTTCTAAACCATTAAGCCATCTTAATCTAGAATCACCATAGAATGGTATTTTTAAAAGGTGATGTTTTGATGTGAATAATGGGAGTAGAATTTTAGATTCTCCCTTTAGGTTCTTCCTCTTTCCTCCAGATAACTTTATGTTCTTACCTTTATGGCATTGATGGTGATACTGTCTTCACAAGGTATAAAATGATACTAAAAATCAAATAATTTACCATACACTGAATGTTAGGAAAAAAATATTTACATTTGGTGAACATTCCTATTGGTTGAGTTACCAAGGCTGTTAAATAAAGTGGAGTGTAAAGGTACAAGTGTGTGTGTGTGTGTGTGCACGCGGATGTGTGGCTGAAAAATTTCCTTATTTTCCATTTGTTCTATCCACTCCTAAGTAGAAGGATATTTATTGCTGCAGTCATACAGATGTTAATACACTTTTTTCCATCTGACTTTCTTCTAGCACACTGATTTATGTCAGTACATGGACAAACACCCTGGCGGGCTTCATCCAGAAAATGTGAAGGTAAGAGTCAAAAAGAGCACACATTCAAGGCAAATACAGTAACACTAACTTTGTATAAAATGTCATGTCAGTTGTTTCATAGAAACTGATTATTAGCTAAAGGGAAAATGATTGGCATATGAACTATATTAAAATATTTTTTCTTTAAAAAGAATTGAAAATGCAAGTATTTGAACATTCCCACAGAAGTAGTCTGTAAAATTGGTTCAGAGGCAGAATGTATGAGTAAATACTGTTAGTGTTGGTAACCCCTCCCCTCCATTCATACATTTGCTTTGTAGACAAGACATTACTGACCTAAAACCCCTGAGTAAACTTGCTTTAGGCTGTCAGTGCTAGATCCTCAGTGAGGTGGGTTACTGTAGGTTCACTGACTTTGAGGGAAATATAAGGAATTATATTAGCTGAATGTGCTGGGTTTTATATGAGCATATAAAATCTTCCCTAACCTTTTGCTCACTTATTTTGATGAAGCATTTTCGTAGCTGATCTCACTTCTTAAAAATGCTTTTCTTCTAAGGTAGATACTGAGAACATTACACAGGAAGGAGGGGATTTATTAGCAGGATTTAATGGAAAGATAGATTGGTAGAGACTTGATCCAGTTACTTTCTGGAAGTCAGCCAAAAGATTTTAGCATTAAATGGAATCCAGTCAGACATGCAGAATGTGTCCTGTGTATACAAATCACCCAGATGATTTTTGTTACCCTTTTCTTGCACTTTGACATCCATCCCATTGTTGTTCTACTTTGGAAGTGTTTAAATCTTCGCTTGTCATATTGAGAGCTTTATTCCAATACTTAGTTTCTTGAAATTGAGAAGTTCATGGAAAAAGTCAAACCTCTTTCCTGGAAAACTCAGAAGGCCTGTTTAGCTTAAGAAAAGAAAATATTTTAAAAAGAGGAAAGATTTTTTTTTTTTCTTGCAGCAGCTGATCATTGTTGTACATAAACTAGTTTTATAATGCAGATTGATTCATTTTCTGTGTCCTTTCACAGAAAAGTGGCATCTACAACATCTGAAGTTAAATGAGAATGGCTATTATCTAAAACAAAAAAATCAGAGCAATTCTTCCTTACTGCACGTATTTGGCTGAACTACAAAAAAAAAAAAAACCCACCAAACTGAAAAAACATGATATGTATGCTGCGGGACAGCGTCCTTGCAGTGTACGACTGCCACTCAGACGTTTTGCTAGGGTGGACAGGGAAAGCCCATGGGTCTCCTCACAGTGCCACTGTGAGTGCGGCACTTTGAAACGGCTGAAGGTGGGTGAGGTGGGACCTGCTTTTCGCCCACTGAAATTGTTGAGCTTTCTTCACTGCTCAGTTTCATGTGCTGAATGTGCTTGTTAAAGCAGTGGGCCTGTGTTTCATTTCCCTGCCTGGATACTTTTACATTTGGCTCTCTGAGGTTTGGGATAAGGTAAGACTGGTTTGGAAAGCCCTTTGTGCTGCTTTGGATTTGTAAGACTACTCCAAGGCTGCAGTGCTGTACAGCTCAAGATCTCATACGCCATAGTCATTGTAGCCGTAATTGTTCCCCGCTGAGAAGACATCAGAATTCACGTAACTGTACTTTTTCTTGATCATATCAGGACCCAGTGAGCTTGTCTTTGAGGAGGATAGGCATACATGGATAATTAGGCTTGCTAATGCATCACTCCTCTAAACCCTGAGACCTGTCTTCTAAACAGGAGCTGCGGAGGGAACTGCAGCAGCAGCATTTCTCTTTCAAGTTCTGCTGCATGTATTCCTGTGGCTCTCTTTACCATGTGACAGCGGCATTCAGGAACACTTCTGAAGCTTATGGGCACATTAGAAGTACTTCTTTGAGTAGCCAAGTGTAGAGTCCTGATGTATTGCTAGTTTAAGCTTTTTCAAGTCCAGACCGATTATTATTATAAAGAAAACTGGGGAGAAAAAGAGAAAAAACAATGGAAGTTGGAGCAGATCAAGCACTTGCTTAGCCCAACAGAGTGATTTCTTCAGCTGGGATGACAGGAATTGCAGAGAGAAGGGCAGTCAGTCATATACGCTAACAACTCCCAGACATTCACCAGCATGCAACACTAGAAGTTTGTGCCCCTCTATCCTTACGGAGGAGGTGAGATGGTTACTACATAATATCTTAATGTTTTATTGCACTGGATATGGTTTGTTGACTTATGTAATTGTGGTTCTGAGATGTTGCCACCTATTTTGGTTTTAGCTTCTGGACAAAGTTGTCTTTCTGGAGCTACAGCTGATTTTTAAGGGTTGAGCTGAGCCATGTTAATTAGCCTTCTCTCCCTGCCGGCCCCTTCTTGCTAGAGGTCTTTCAGGAATTTCACTTTTCAGTCAGACTTTTAGACAATGTTTGTTCACAATCACTGGTTATGTGATCCCTAAATCCGTTTTTAAAAACTTCCAGTTGAGCAATTACATTTCAGTAGCAATGCATTAGTCTTGGCTCTCTGGGGCTAACCTGTGGGATTAAACCATTGATGCTCTCCCAGTATGACAGGAAGCCCCTTGTCTTTTAATTTTGTTCTTGAGGAAAGTATTGCCTACTGATGGATATTCCTTTCTGGCTTGTTGCCAGTTATTACAAATTCAAAGTCACATAATCACACATACTGCTTTTTCCAAAGAATACTACACAGTAGTTCCTGTAAAACAGTACTTTATAGGAATGCAGAAGCATTATTTACTTATGTTTGAGTTTCTGTAGGATATCTTCAGCCTAATTATATTTCTGTTTTTCTCCGTATTTACAAGCTAAAGACAGTGCTTGTTCCCTCAGGCTTATTTTTAGACGAAGAACCGTAAATAGAATAAAATCCAAATTACTTTGATGGCCACACGTATTGCTGTCCCCTTGGGTGTTGTGTTTGACATTGCCTTTTCTTTGTGGCTTGAAATAGAGTATTTGCTGTCATTTAAACATTTTAAAGAAAGAGTAAGAAGAAAATTATAAGCACATGGAATTGTAAAGAAGAAAGTTTAATTTGACAGTTGTGGGAGTCTTGGGACAGTATGCTTAAGCAAAGAAAAAATATTGCTTCCTGAAGTATTAGGTTTAGCATTTTTAGTGGATTGTCTGTATCCACACCTAATGATTTCAGAATTGTAATTCATATGTGAAGGCCCAGTCTTACAAATAACATCAGGTCTTAAACCCTTCAGAGGGGTGAGGCTGAGATGTTATTGTCTAAAGTTGTTTTTAAAATACCTATCCCTGAGAATTCTAAACCAAGTATCCTGGTGACATAAACGTGGTTAGGTACCTGCAGCATCTTTCTCGACGAGAAGGGAGATGCCAGAAAGGGGTTGTTTTAATCCAAAGATTTGCCAAACTCTGTTAGCTCTGAGTACACAGTTGTATACATCTTTGGTAACTAACAAGCCTGCATATCTACCATTTATTTATAACTATATATTAATATACTGTGTACAGTATTATAGTTGGAGCTGAGGAAAGAAAAGGGCATCAGTTAATAAGTCCCTGTTTAGTAGGCCCAGCCTCATTTTCTGTTCTCCTGTTTTGAAGATGTCTTTCTCAGTTTTTCCAGAATTGAAGGCAAGCAATATATCTTAAGTACATAGCCCCACGTATAATTATGTTTCTGTTAGAAGCAGTTGTTGCAGCCTTGTACATGGTTGGAGGTAAGAGTTGATTTATAGGTGTATACCGTGCGGTGCTCGCCAAGCTCCAAAATGTGCTGTGGCAAGATGAGGTACAAAGCTTGCTCCTGACTCTCCCTGCGCTGTTCCTCCTGGCCTAGACTACTGAAATCTGTGCTCCTGGCTTTCTTTCCTACAGCTGTTGCTGCCTTTAGAGATAATTCCTAATTCTGGGACTCTCAGTTGAAACATCTGGATTGCTTCCTAGAGCAGGAACTCTAACTGGTCAGAAGCTAACTGACACTGCCAATGATTTTTTTTTTATTTATTTTTTTTTTTAATGTTGATCTTCATTCTGGTTTGTGTTCCTTCCTGTCTGCTGCAGGGCCATCTCCACCAGCCTTTTAATTTTTCTTCTTGATTCTCCTGAGCCTTTGTTTGCAGCTGTCTATAAATGGTTCTTGTTTTGTAAATTCATAATTTAATTTTTAAGTATATTTTTTGTACATTTCAGCATGTCCTGTGAAAATATAACTGTTCTTAACTTCTTTTAACTGTTGAAATATCATCTTTATTTTAACTGCATCTTTTACTCCATATTATTATTACGTTCCCAGGAATGCAAGTAAATTAATCTTTATGTTTTGATGCATATATTTTATATTTGAGTCTGTTTCTGTAACTCCTGCTACTGGTGGAACAGGTGGAGCACAGGCTTGCGTCTGTCATG
>NW_010238166.1:0-59037 GCF_000690775.1 Eurypyga helias | reverse complement strand
TTTCTTTTATGCATCCCTGCCTTAAAAATATATTAATGAAAGCTGATTTGCTTTTTAATTAGTAATGCAGCATTGAAATAGCTGTATGTAGTCTTTTGGGAAAATCATCCTCAGTTTTTTCTCTGTCTTTTTTCCTCTAATTGCAGTGTTAGAGGTAATATTGATTTGTGTGAGCATTTGACTTCAGAAAACCATCTTTGACAAAATAAAAAGATACTTGCCTCTGACCCACGATTTCTCAGTCCGTGCAATACCACCCTGAATGACAGCGGGTCTGTCAACCAGGCAAAAACTCTTATCTGTCTCTTAATCACTTTCAAAATCTTTTACTTCAGGCGACTTGGAAGGCTCCTGTCATCTGCTGTGACTGGAGGGAGAAGGAACTTCCAGTTTATCCTTATTCCATCTAATATTGCTGCTCTGATTTGTTCTTCTCCCTGGGCACCTTTTCCCAGGGCCAAAATGTGATAAGAAGAAATAGGCAGACCCTCTTGTTGAACTTTGCGTGCAGGGAACAGGAATATTCAGCCTTCTCCCGGGAGCCTTCAAGTCTTCAGCTCTTACCCGTCTCAATTCTGAGCCTTCCTTGCTCCTAGGAAGCAGGACACAGCAGTCTTCTATGCATAATGGATGGATGTTTTTGAAGCAAAACCTCAGCCAACTAAGCCCTACCCCCACCAAAACCTTTAAAAATGTGTTCTGTCACTGGAATACTGCGTCAGAGAAAATAGTTGACTGTCAAGGTCACATGTAAGGTATGTGGCAGTGTGGAGTGGAATTTTGGTATTGTTTCCTAGAACAGCCCAATAATCTGTTAAAAATCTGCTTAAGTTTCAGCAAAAAAATACAGCTACTTTCAGTCTTAAAACTTCTACAAAAATAGTTTAAAAGAAATGTAATTAATAGGAATTATTGAAACATAATGGGGTGCTGCAACATATTTCTGTGTTAAATGCTCGAGAAGGGATCAGTCAAGTTTATAGCACTCTAAGTTAAAAAAAAGATAACAAAAGCCCCAAATCAGATATGATAAAAATACTGGATTTATTAAACCAAGATTTTAATACTGACCTCCTAAACCAGTGCACATTGAACTGAAAAATGTTGAACTACAGTGAATGTTATCTGATGTTATCAGAAATTTCTGGCACTTAATGACTTGCAGTATTCATTTATTCCTCTCCATACCGCAGTACTGTGAACATTGTCCTTAACTAATGGTTGCTGTTTTTAAAGTTGAATCAGGTTTTGTCAGATGAATAATTTTGGCATTTAATGACTAATACGACAACTGATAATCTGAGTCAAAGCCATAGGGTAGTTGTCATTTGATGTCTTTTGTAAACATAAATATTTATAATTGAACTGGTTACATTTTTAGAATAATCTGAAGCACAAAGAGTAGGGCAGAACATGGAAGGATGAGGCAACTCCTGTGTCCCGTCCACGTGAGGTTTACTGCACTTGAAGTGCAGCTGCTTGAACGTCGGTGGTAGCAGAGCATTGCGTACTGACTCTTGCTAAGCATCAACTCTGTTATTATTAAGGTATAAACTCGTATGCATCTTAGTAAAGCACAGTATCTGAAAATTACACTAAAAATGCTTCTGGTTTTAGGTTACAGTTGAGTTGGTGCTCTAGGCCTCCCTGGTGTGCTTCTGGTTCTTGTTCCATCATGTGACTGTATGAACATGTGTGGTGTGGATGAGGTTTGGGGTCTTTTTTTTTTTGGTGAGAGATGTGTTGAATCATATGGACAGACCTACATTCATGTGACAAATGTGTGATTACATGATGTAGGGGAAGCTGTGGCATATGAGCGCCTGTGTATAACCAGAGGTATCTGACCAAAAGGTTGACTGCCATAGACTTAGATAAACTAGAATTGGGTAATTAAACCATCATAACACATCCAGCTGTGATGAATTTCCATGTCTCATTTCACCTATCATACTGACTCACTGGAGTTGGGAGAAAACATTCTTTTACTCTGAGGTGAATTCATACTATGGTGGTCCTTTTAATTTTGTCGCTCGTTAACTGGAAGCAAATCTAATGTCATGCTTTTGAAACCTCTCTTCCTACTTACTGAAATTAGTGATAATGCTGATATAGAGTTGAATTAAGTATTTCAACAGATATGCTAAGTAGGAAGTGATGCTCTTTAATGTGGTTGAGAAGTTGCTATTTTTCATTCCTCATTCAGTGAACAAGCAGGTGTACAGCAGTCAGAATAATGTTATGCCAAATTAAGGTCGTCTTTTACACATGGCATTGAGAATTGATTATTTAAATTAGACTTTTTAGTTATCAGACATTAAATATGGCATCAGCATTTCACTGTACCTTATGTCAGTCTTGTCACTTAAAGTAATGATTTGTTAATATGCACAACCGTGAACGGTAAATGCAGAATCTTTATCAGTGTGTTAAAATTTATGCTAGAAGAATGTCATTTTTACATCCACTACAGCGAGAAATATGTGCAAACCCCAAACTGGAAGGAGTGTGCATGTCTGTAATTTATTGTCTGTGTGATCCACATGGTTCACATACAGCAAAAAAAATAGGAAAATATCGTAGGGATGAAAAAAAGCCGGTGTCTTTAAAATTGATGAGGCCACCCTGATGTAGTTCAGCATGGGACTGAATTGATGAAAGGTATAAAAGGAGATTAAATTGAAATGAATTTATTTTTACTTTTGCCATTCAGGAGAAAAACATCTGGAAGTGTCTTCCACTTACTGAACATTAGCAAATGACTATAACTGATCATAAGGGAGTGTCTTTAAACTCGGTTAATTAAGCACACCTTCCTCATTGCGAATGACTAGTAGTAGTACCCAGAGGGGACAAAAAATGATTAAAAGAACATCAAAGAGAATAGAAGTTAGCAAATTAACACTTTCCAATCTCTTTCCTTTGCAGTTCTGCTGCCAGTAAGTAGAAAAGCTGTGTTTTTAGTATCTCTTCTAAAAGTAACGATACGATGTGCATTTCCATTTACTGTGTTCTATGCATTTCTGTGTGACATTGTCTTTGGTAAGACTCTCGTGCAAGGAATGCAGGAGCAAGTTAGAAACCTTTATAAATGCTTTTTGGAGAGAACTATTTTAAAATTCTTTTGGCAGCTGCTCAGTTGGTTACAGGAAGATCAGATAGGAGAACATTTTGTTGAGATGAAACTTATTATGATCATGAAAATCATGCTAATTCAAATGGCTAATAATTTTTTATTCAGATAGGATCCTTTTATTCCTAGGGATGCAAATGCATCTCGAGTCAACACTTTGTTCCTGGAATTTCTTCTTCTGACAATTTAAGGAAGAGAGTCTACAAAGTTTTGACTTAAAAAGTTCAGTATTTCCCTGGGTTATTGTTAGAAGTGAAAAGTTAGATTGTATCTTGTGGGTATTATGCTGGCTGAGAGGATGGAAAAGAATAACAAACCAACAGTGATGATAGAATATTGTGCTTGATGAGCTTTTGAAGTGCTAGCAGAAGTCACACAGAGGCGTTTCTCATTGCTTCTCAGATAATACATATTACCAAGTAGTTTTTTTTCTTAGATTACTCGTTTAAAGCAAGTAGATCTAAAACTCCCAGACAGTCTAATAGACCCAAGCATAACTGATCATTGTGTTCAGTTTATTTCCGAGGCTGTGGGGTTTTATTACTTTGTTTTACCTTTGTAAATAGTCAATAATTCACAGAAGCCTGTAACATCATCCAGAGGGTAAGCAGAAGTAAACTGGTTGCAAGCATGAGGTGCGGTGTCCTGGGTTGGGTTTCTTTTGCTGGTAGTTTTAGATTTGATGGCCTATTAAGACAGCATGTGATATCGATTGATGCTGAATACACACAAGGGAATTCAGATGATTGCAGGATACCCAGCTGGTGTGCTTTGATACATACAGCAAGCTGGAGCATTTGTGTTATCAGTGATGAGTGATAATAAAGCTTGTGCAGTATTGTCTATTACTTTTCAAAAGGAACTATGCTGATACAGCAATAGGAGCTTGCTAAAGGATCAGCATATTAACCCAGTCTTTCAGTTTTCTTCTGAACTGCTGTGAACTCATGGTCTGGGTTAGCTCAGCTCCATTTGCAGTCTCTTGCTGCAGAGAGAGCAGAAGCAAGAGTCAGGAGCATCTTCTTTAGACTAAAAGGTTCCATGTAGCTTTCTTCTTCTGTATCTAGGACCAGATCCTTTGTTTCCACAATACATCGTGTGGAAAGGGAGCCCAAATTCAGGAAATTATTCAGAAATCCCTCTGTGCCATCAAGGAAAGACACTTCCTGACTTGAAAAAGCCCCACCCCGGCCTCATTAGTATGGCCTCTTGGGCAGCATCCTTCTTGTCACTGGGGTCCTTGATGCCTCAGCAGACACTGTGTGGAAACAGTACATTTTCTGGAGAATCTCTCTGTGCATGTTGTGAATTTCTTTCTGCTTTTCATTTACCTTGGTATCCATTGCCAGAAATGCCCTGCCACCTCTGGGAATGGAGAGCAGCTATGTGGAGTCATCTGAACACTTCTACACAGATCACCTCTACATGAGCATCTCCCTTTATCATTAGACTCATCAGAGCTTTCTGAACCGAGTCAGAAAGTGTTAACATCCATCAGTCCCACCCATTAGATGTGTTTTGGATGGTCTGTGTCAGTTGGATGAGCTCATTTGGATGAGAAGAGCTCAAGTTCCTATGTGGCATTCAGAGGCCAACAAGATAATGAAGCGCTCTGTTGCACGAGCCATCTTGCGGCTGTTAGATACACGTGTGTGTGTAATGGTCTAGGTTGTACACTGACGCCGGCTCAAGAAAAACACTGTGAAAGCAGGGGTATTCGTCCAGGCACCTGGCAGGTCTCTCAGAAATTGTAATTGGTTTAAACAGGCATTTGGTTTAAACTGTTGCATGTAGCTCAAGTGGCTCTTCAGGCCCTATACTTGAAATACTATGTAGGTGCTTACCTTTTTGTGGAACTGAGGGCTCACTCTTGTAAGTTTTAAGAACTCCTGATGTTCTTTTAATATCACAGTCCATAAACCCCAAATTAGCTTTGACCTGCATGCATTTTTCTCACTGACAATGAAAATTCGTCACTAAAATATGTTGCTCATTAAAGTGAGAGCTGCATAACTGTTAGGGGAAAAAAGGTATTTTTTTCATGGTTGTAATAAATAAGCAAGGCCTGAAGTATAAGTATTCCTTTTTTTTTTGCTCTAAATGTAAAGTGTTGAGCCTTGCTGAAAACCTGGCTTCTAGAGATAAATCCCGTTCCTGTTTTCTGTCTTTTCCAACTCTTATCACAGTGATCCTTGTCATCTTGTGAGTCTTTTGTTTTATCACCAAAACATCTGTTCTTACTAATAAACTGCAAACTGCACACGAGTGATGTCCTAGCTCGCTTATTACAGGTTATTTGACACTTATACAGCCTTGTGTATGACCATGTAAATATTAAAATTACTAACATAAAAGCTCAAGAAACATGAATCAGCATTGTTTCTACCCTCACAAACCAACCTATTGAAATGCATGTAGAATCTGCCGACTCCTTTTAGAGTTGTCCTCTGGTCTGCGGGGCTGCCATCCTCTGGCAGTTCAGTTGCTAGTTCAAACTTCCTTGCAGGAGCCCCAGGCTGAGGTTTCATAGTGATCAGAATTGAGCAAGGTGGAGGAAGGAGCAAGTAAGATCAGAGTACAACAATAGGAGGCATGCTAACTTCAGATGGGGTATATGGGTAAGAGGTGATGGTACCTCATCTAGCATTCATTTCCCTCCTTGGGAAGGTAATGCAGATGGTCTTGAAGGGGAATGGGTTTCTTGGCGAGGGCATTCCTCAAAGACATGGGAGGGAACTTGACTGTGAGAAGGCAGAAGTGTTTCCTGGGGTGTCAGAAATGGTTCTTTCCAATTCTTCTTTTCTTTTTGTGGAGTGGGGAATGGTTGGAAATGAGGAGCCTCTTTTACAGTTCTCTCTTACCAAGTAATCCCAAAGGGTCTGTGGTTTGTAGAATGCTCTACTGCTCTCTGTTAGGCTTGTGTTTTCCCTTAGATCTTTTCACATTTAATATTACCAAATAAAGACAAAGAGGTAGAGGAAAAGAGAAAGCAACAAAACAATGACTGAGTTTACCCTGTATCAAGTTCAGGGAGGTCTTTACCCCTTCTCATTCATGGTTTTCCTTCAAGCAGGAAGCAATTAATACACTGTATGCAAGTGAATTAATTGACTTTTGTGGAAGTACTTAATGAGTACAGCATGTCTACAGGTTTGGAATAAAACTACAATCGAAGGCTGTCCTCAGGAATAGACGTTTACTCTGTTTACCTGTGAAATTTTTGATTTTTTTTTTCTTAGCATGTCGTGTCAAATCTCTTGACTCTTTGCATTAAAGTAAAATGCAAGCCCACATTAATAAATGTATTTGGAGTTATAAAGATTACAGTGCTGTAAGATAACATGATAATTTAAATTTCATTGCATATTTAGAAAAAATGTTTAAATACCATTGATTTAGCCTAGGAAACTGGGTATTTTCCCTATCTCTTTATAAAAAAAAAAATGTTGTAGTCATTTAATAGAATTTAATTTATATTTTAAAGCTGTAATGAAAGACATTTCTGCTTCCTGCCCTTGTTAAAATGGTTTTTGTGTACCATGAGTTCCATTTTAACCACAATTCAAAAAGGAATGTGCATGTTACTTATGACTTTCCTGCCATTCTTTCGTTTCTGTACTTTGCTCTTAGGTTTCCTCAGTACATTGTTAGACCCAGCCCTGGCAAGAAGGTGATTGATATGGCTCTTTGTGCCCTGGCTAAATAGCTAAACATACAGTGTATTGTGTCTGCACTCAGGGAAAAAATGAAATGCAATTAAATTCATTTCAACTTCAGTAACATGACATTTCTGTTTCTTTCATGTCAGCCTTTATTCTCTTTTATAATCAGATTTTGTAACCCCTTTGATAATGTCTCCTCACTTCAGCAGTCACTAAATAGGATGCTTGTGTTGCAAGTTAATTAGAAATTCTCATGTGCCCGAGTTGACTTTTCCCACATCTTTGGTGTGGTTTCTACATCTTCCTAGAGATCACGTTTCACCAGTCGCAGAGCTGTGAGGCATGAGTTCCATATTCACTCCTGAATCCTCCATGTTTGGCTTTGCAAAAGCTTGTTGTGTTCCCATTTGGAAACTAATATTTCTTAAAATGTTTCAGGCAATAGGAAGAGTCTGCATATTAGGAGAGATTTTTCAAAACTGCAGAGAAAACTCCTGGGAGATGATTGTTCACCCTTTGTATTGACAAGATATGTTGGGGTAACACAGCCTTTCACAGCAGGTGCCGATAGGAATGCAGGAGAATGATAGGAGAGGACATGAAAAGGGGAGGACAAAAGATCTCCATCATCCAACTCTTTGTTCGTAATTGCAAATGGCAGAAATACACCACATCAATGCTTAGCTCTAGGGAAAACATTGTAGAGTCCAGTGAAGGATGAAAAGAAACATGGGGCATGAATTAGGTTCCTATCTAAATTTACCTTAAAGACTATCATAAGTAGGTTTCAAAAGTCATCTTTAGGTTTAGTGAGAATTGCTGTTTCCTAATGAAAAATACATAAGTAACTCCCATAACAAAAGCTTTAAAGGAGAAAACATGTCATACTTGCAGATTTACTTGGGTATGCAGGAATTATTGTTATAGTATTAATTTCTTCTTTGTTTTAGCTTCAGTGTCCCATCCCCCAGCCTTATCTCCCCATCCCTCTCCACCCTGTACTGGTGTTTCCTATAATTAGTGAAGATACACATCTGTCTTCAGGCTACCATCTAATCTCTAAGGCCATATGGGTAAATGGAATATAATTATAATTTGGTAGAAATCGAGCCTTCTGCACATGGTTGTATTGCTCTTGTTCTTTGTAAAGCAGGCAGATTGAATCTATGATATGGTAGGGCTTGGAGGCTGGGGTTAGTCCTTGCAAAGTACATATTTTTTTAGATGGAAATTTCATTGTGTTAAATTTGGGTGGGAATTACGCCAGTTGGGGAGGAGTTCTGACACAATGTTACCACAATATGCAAGCACCCTGCATGTTGTGAAGAAATCACCTGTGGTTATATGCAAAATATTAACGGAGGTCATTTTTTGTCCCCCTCTTTTTCAGTTATTTTTATTTCAGTTGCTGCGAGGACTGTCTTACATCCACCAACGTTACATTTTGCACAGGGACCTGAAACCACAGAATCTTCTGATCAGTGACACGGGGGAGTTAAAGCTGGCAGACTTTGGTAGGCAAGCAGTTAATTACAAGTCTCTTATAATGTTGTAGGAATGTCAGACAGATGGTTCCATTGATTTCTCTTCCCCCCCACCCTATTCCTTAGACACACCTTCTTCATTGTAGATAATTGCACATTTTTCTCCTGAGTGAAGAAATTGATTATGGTCAACAAAATGCTTGATTAAAAACGAGCAAGTAAAAAACAAATATATACTCCAGTTCTCACCAGGATGATAATGCTGAAAGCATTTCAGTTTTATTTACCATGAGACCTCTGAATTAAAATTCAAACCCTTTAAAATACAAGCACAAAAAACAGAGAGAGTGAGAGAGACACCTGAGGAAATAAGAATATTTGAAGAGTGCAATCACATTATGCAGGCAGCTCTAGGGTTGTGGAGATCTGGATTAACTTTAATAAAATGGTCACTGAAAGAGACTGAAGGACAGAAGAATAGATATTCCTTCTAAAGAATAAAGGAAAACAGGATAATCTGGACTGCTTTCAGTATCAATTAGTGCCTTGTGGGGAAGCCTTATGTGGAGTATGAAGTTGGGAGAAATTGTTCACTGAAAGGTTAGCATTTTTGCATTTATTTATTAATGAAATACTTTTTAATGACTATGCTAGGGTGGTACTCTTTCCTCTGAAAATCATTTTGAATGCAGTTCTGGAAAATGGCAACGATTTTCTTCAGTAATTTTTACAAGATGTTATGGGAATTCCTTTCTTTGCTATAGGTCAACTTCTCAGCTACTGATTCCAGCAGAACCTGTGAAGTAAGCTGAAAATGTGGCCTATTGGCTTTTTTGAAATGTCTTTTATTTTATGACTGCTATCCACATCGGCCTTCACATTTCGTTCACCAGCAGTAATGAGAGAGCCTTACGTGCTAATTGGCAATTTCAGTGTTAATGTAGTCATGGGTTTTTTATCTTTTAATTAGCATTACTGCAATTAACAGCTCAGTGTGTTTTTGCTGTTCTGGAGAAAGGAACGAGACTTTAGGTGGACACAGTCCACAAGAACTTGAATGGCCTTTGAATTGTAAGGCAATTAGAGAAATAGTATTAGAAACAATTACTATCTGGTTTTACATACTATTTTCTGTTGCTGTTTTTTAAAGCTTGGAAGATGCCAGTTTTAAAGATAGGCTTAACAAAAACATTCCTGCATGTTGCATTTTACTATGAGATTTCATCTCTTAAATACTTGAAACAGGTCAATCATTCCATGTTTTTGTAGTGAAATATGAGTTAGTCTTTTGAAGGTGCTGTGCTGTTTGAGATGGCTTGTTGTATCATTTGTATGTATAAAATACTCTGAACTTACCTGCCTTCCAAGTATACCCATATTTTAAGTCTTTCAAGAGATTATGATGATGGTGCTCTAGCTTTCGTAGATGCTGAAAACTCTGTAGGTGATCTTACAGACTCTATTGTATGTAAAATGTTTTATATGGGGTGGGGAGTTTGGGGTTGGAGGGCGTTGCTGAAACTCTGTAGCTTTTGTGGCTGGGGAGAGGGAGGCTGCAAATTTTTCGGCTGTGTTTTTAAGAAAACAAACAAACAAAAAACCTTGTCACCAGAACTGTTAAATGCCTTGCTGGAGATATGAACCGACCAATCAAACGTCCAGCTCAGATGTAAGTTGACCCCTCTCTCGTCGTATTGCCTGATGTTCCCACAGAGCAGAAGAAAGTGTGGGACGTTTGTTTTTTCCTGCTGTAGTAGAAAATGTAACCATCACTTCTGATGAAGTTATTGCCTCATTGCAGCGCTTGGCTAATTATCCCAGTGATGATATCAAAGTCAGGATTTTCCCAGCTTTGTGTTGGTGGGAATTTAAGGTTGATCATTGTATACTGTTTTGAGAGAGAGACTAGAAATGTGTAAGTACGACCAAAAAAAACCACCCAGTAGCAGACATATGAATGTGTAATGTGGTGGAGAGGATTTTTTCTCTTCTAGGTTTGTCCTGACCTAACTGAAACATCTGCATAATCTACTCTTATACACTGAGAGAAGATTATATATCTCCATTTTTTTTAAAAGCTGTATTTTCTTTTATGGCTCATGACCTCGTAAAATTGAAAACCAGATGGGTTAAACTTCTCTTCTGAGAACGAAGATGAAAAATTAGAAGTGATGAGGCTGAAGTCTAAAAGGTCATGACCTCTTTCACTGGCAGCATAAGAAATGGGAGCACACTCGTGTGCCCTGTGCATATTCACTTATTTAAACACTGTATTATTACAGTGCCCATCTTCCACCTTCCCAGTATGAAAGACTCTTCTTAACCAAGATGTAAAATACAGTCCTCCTTCTCTTTGTTTTTCTCCCACAAATGACTAATTCTCAATAGTGCGCTTGGAAAGAAAGTCTGTTTAGATTGGTTTTTTGATTAATTACATGAGGAGCAGTATGGAAATTAGGGACATGGGTGTTTTGCTTTCAAATGCACTCAAGGCAGGAGAGAACCTATCAAGAAATCAGTTTCTGTCAGAGATAGGATTGACTTTGCTATTAGAATAAATACGAAATCCTAGAGCAAAGGCCTTTTAGTCTCTGAGGACAAGACCTTCAGATTTTGGTTTCATAAGTTTACAAAAATCAACAGCGGGGCTGAAGTTTTTCATTTGGCGTCAGACTTATTTAATCTCCTCAGTGCAGGATATCAAATACTTAAAAGCAGGCTGTAGTGGATCATAGTTCTTGAATAAACAAGGTAAAAGAAAGGCTATTCATGCCTGCCAGAGCATTGCACTACAGCTGAAGTGGAATCTTTGAATAACTGTGGGCATGTGTTTTTCTACAGCACAGCTCCCAGACATAGATACTTCACTGTGTGGGAGGGTCTTTGTTCAGATGAGTGGTGGTTTGCTTTGCTGTTCATTATGCTATAGCTGCTAGGAGATGAACATTTATGAGAAGACTCCGCAGTCGAATGAAAAGGGAGAACAGAACACAGAGGCTTTATCAAATTAAAAATGGATGAGCTATAAAACATGGCTTTCTTGAGAAGATATAATAGGGGAGACTACATTCTAAATAATTGTTGCTATGAAAAATAGTCCTTGAACTCCATTCCTGCATTCTTTTTTTCAATCTAATTAAAATTCCAGAGGAAATTAAAGTATATTAGGAATTCACCTTATGAAATGAAGTTCAGTAATCATTTTTGATTCTGTGGTGTGAATTTGGCTCTAACTGTCTACGGGTTTGTTTTATTTTCCCACACACATATGTCTGTCCTGAGTAGAAATAAAGTATTCTAAATCTTTAATGAATAACACTATAAGCAATTACAGACTTAAATGGGTAGAGCCCTGTGTTTGCTGCTGGTTACCACACAGACTGAGCTGTGCAGCTGTTCCTTAGCCTTTGGTTAGTAGTTTGTTCACTTTTAACTTTTCTCTGCACTGCAGACAGGCAGAATTTTTTGGCCTTTGCATATATATTGACTTAAAAAAAAAAAAAGAATATCTTTGAGCCTTTTCTTAGAGAAATCATTAAGCGGTTGTAAAAGCAAGGTATGTTTATGGAATAAATGCATTTATCTGAAGTGTAAACCGTGTCAAATGGCTGTAAAACAGTGGATAGGAGCAAACTCAAAGATTGAACACTAAGATTATCTTTTTTTTTTCAAGTTAGTTGCATTTAAGTTATTCGTTATCTAAGTAAAATAATTATTTAAGCAAATATGTGATTTGTATTTATATTGAACATACTATAACCAGTGAAGTATGTCAGTTCAGTGACCCCTTATTTTCAAAACATCACTTTGAACCTCTAAGAAACACATTCCGAAGACTATAGGAGCAAGTGCAGATGAAACACCAGAGAAACAGACAAGGTCTGTCAGCGTGTTACCTGTGACTCTGCATGAGGGTGTTTCTGAGTGGCCGCAGGCAAAAGGTCTGAGGTGTTGGAAGGGTTTAGATGGTAGCAATGGAAGCTCTGGAAGGAAATTAAGGCATCTGGGAGGAAAATGTTTTGAGGTGAAGGAGAAGGTGGGCAGCAACAGAGTGTAAGATGCTGGAAGAGCTTGAGGGAGAGAAGCAGTAAGTGGTTGTGGAAAATGTAGGCCTGGTGCTAAGTGGGGCAGATGATGTAGTCATAGCAGACGCTGACAAGGCTGAGGTCTCCATGGTTTTCTTGTCTTGGTCTTCATGAGTAGGATCTCACAGGCCTTTGTTTTCAGAGTTGGGGCTCAGGGAGGAAAGGGGCGACTGGAAGAGAATTGAGTCAGGAATCTTCTGAGAAATCTTGACCAATGCAAGTTCATGGGTCCACAGGAGACCTCCTGAGGGTACTGGGAAAGTACTGCTCTCTATCATCTTTGAAAGACTACACTGGAGGAGGTCCCCAATAACTGGAGGAAGGTTAATGTGTACCCTTTTTCAAGAAGGGCAAGAAGGAAAGTGTGGGGGTACTGCAGGTTTCTCAACCACCATCCCTGGAAAAATGATGGTGTGAGCCTGCTTGGAAGTAATTTCTGTACATGTGAAGAGAGCGTTTACCTGTTTTAATCAAGGTAAATCATGTTCGATCCACGGATTTCCTTGCTCTGCAGTATCCCAGTACCTACGAGAGGGTTTCCAAGAGGAAGGTGGAGCATGGCAAGAAGGTGCTCTTCACTGAGGTGCACAGTGGGAGGATGGGAGATAATAGCCATAAGTTGAAACAGAACTGGGTGTGAGGATGGAAATGTTCACTGTGAGAGTACTTCAGAGATGGAGCAGCCCAGAGAGATGGTGAAATCTTCATTTGCTTCACTGACTGGACAAAGCCTTCAGAAATCTGTCAGGTTGGACTAGGTGAATTCTCCTTCTTGTGTGGCTCAGTATATACCGTGATTTTATTGTTTTGTTTTGGTTTTAAGTGATTAGGTATTGGCATTTAGCAATTGTGTATGCTGATATAAATCAAGATTGGCTAATCAGTTATGTTTGTATCCAGATTATCATACTTAATGAACTCCAGCACGAAGTCCCTAAATAGCTGATAGCAATCAGGTTAGGAGGTGGGCCCTACCTTCCACATGGGACTTTTCAGGAAGTATTTATTCTTTTTGTGCCTTGTTTCTTATTCTCTGTCCCAAAACATTCACTAACAGCCTACTATTCTGACTCTTCCAGGGACAATACAGACCTTTAAAATTATCATAGTATGGTTACTTTTGCATATTCTTTAGTTAAAATAATTTTGTGCTTTCTGGGATGAAAAATATGTAGCTATATTTGTTATTAGAAATTTTTGGACAAAACATTTATATAGCTCTTGAGGGTAGGCACATTGACATCAACTCTCAATGCATTGAAAAAAACAGCATGAAAATCTTCATGAAAATGTCTTTGCTTTACTCTCCCAAAAAACAGTTACCCTGAAGCTTTTCCTGACAGCTTTTTGTTGTCTTTGGGAATCTCCTTGAATGAGGAAGTAGCTGCAGGAGGTCTGCATTATGGTGGAAGTCCTGACTTAAGCTTTCCGAATTTTGTTAATATAAAGCCCTGGGATGTAGTAAAAGAAAGAATCAAGTGCGATGGAACCATGCATCCTTCTAGATACATAGGATGATTAATAATAGATAGCAGGAGGAAAGAGGCTTGAGGTTTGCAATAAAATTATACTCAATGGACTTGCAGTTTAAAACTGCAGCTGAGTATTAAAGACGATGTTTCCATGAATTTCCATATAGATTTTTCTGTGGGGAGCATGTTGGGGATATGTCACTGGAGACAACACTGTTGCTGTATAGGTTACTGTTAAAATGATTAAAGATATGTTGACAACTTGGAAAAAAATTAGTTCTTTTTTCACAGTAAGAATCCCATAGGGGATTTCTTTATATTGTACCATATAAGATCATATGAAAGGTTTGATAGCATGAAAGATTGCTTGCATGGGTAACTGCTATGTTTTTCTGTGTAAATGCTCCACAGAGTATCAAAATGCTGGTATAAGGAGTTGTCATGGTGCCTGAAGAGCTGATACTTTATGTTGTCTGCGATGCTTGATGGCATTGTTTGCGAAACTCCTCTGAGAGCACCTCTAGTTACACAGGCTTGCTCCCTCTGACCTTCCTGGCATCAAGCAGCTTGAGGAACCGCGGGCCGTGGCGCTGCAGCCTGGCACTTGGCTGAGGAGGCACTTGGCTGAGCCGTAGGAGTGGCCTGGGTGGCTCCTGTGGCAGCTGACCCACAGTAGGCCTTGTCGGGGCTGTAGAAATGGTGGAAGCTGTCTGGATTTTTATTATCAGTGGCTGCTTCTGGTAAAGTGAGCTAGCCTACCCCAAATGTATCTCTACAAACCTCTCTTACACCCCATCTGAATCGACTGAGAATGGCCTTTCTTTCCCGTATTCCAGTGAGAGGTTGCTGTTTCCCCAGGTGCAGCCTGTTCCCCTCTGATAACAGCCTTTGAAATATGAAGAATTTGTTCTCATAACCCCCAGGAAGGTCAGTAATGGGTTTCTTTGAGGTCTCTATTTGTATTAAATATCAAGCAATAAGATGACTTCAGTGACAATTGTGTAAGGAAGTTGAAAAAAAGGAAGTGGGAACCTGGAACCTGAATACTCAAAACTGAGTTAGCTTGCAAGTCTTTAGAAAACACAGTTATTTCTGTAATTAGCTGTAAATACAGTGTTTTCCACTGAGAACAGAAGCTGATAATGCTGTTCACGGTGGCAGCTGGGCTGGAGGCTTGGAGCAGTGGAGCAGAGTGTGTGCATTTGTCCTGGCATAACCTCGAACACACACTGCCAGGTCAGTGAAAAGAGCCCTGATGCCATTGCTTTCCAGGTCCAGAGCTTGGGAGTGGAGCTGCTGGGTAGCTAGGGGACCTTCCTGTCTTTCCTCCTGGAGCAAGGATTAAAGCTGTGGGCTGCAAAGGTTGTGTGTACTGCAGACTCAAACACCGGTGGGAAGCTGCTGTGTTACTTGCTTTCTGGGATGACAGGCTTTCCCTGCATGCTTGAATCTTCCTTCTTCATTTCTAACAGTATAGCTGGCTGCTGTCAGGGAGTAGCCAAGGCTGCCTCCTTCCCCTCTCCTCCCAAGAGCAAGGGCTTCATGTGCTGTGCTCGTGACATTCTCTCATCTTGCCCAGATCTGTGGTGGAGAGGGAGAGATGTGTAGGTGTCAGGAAATTGCAAGGGACAACAGTGCAAAGGGGTAGGTCTGATTTCTGGCATTTAGGCTGAAGAATTCCTCTGCTTATTGTTTTAGAGGAGAAGATGTAGCAGAATATGCGGTCCAGTGCCGCTGCAGATGCTTCTTGCTTCTCATGTCTGTTTGGTTTGTTCTCATCGTGGACCTCCATCTAATTTGCTTCATAGATTTGATGATTTATTGAGGTATCAGGTAAATCTAAATAAAAATCTTGCTATTTTGAGAGTTGTAGCAGGAAGAATACCTTGTGGACAGAAATTGAGTCTCATACTCTATGGAGAAAGAACAGATTTGACACAAGTTTACTCTCTGGAGACAGCAAATTGCATAAAGAAATGTGAGGTTCTGTTTTCAAGTAGGACTTTAACTTCTTGCTAAAAATAGTAAATACAAAGTACAGCCACACACTGAATTTATGTCTGCATCTGTTTCACTGATTGCTTTTTAACAGTCAAAATTAAAATTCTTTAACTATACCAGTCTTTTCAGCTATTACTGAAGTAGATGCTGTAACTTAAACTCTTCCCACTGAGCAGCACTGTGTAGGATTATTGGTTGACAAGAAAAATTTTTTAAAAAATGCTTTCTTTTAAACTGTTAAGGGACTGGAGATTGGTGTGACTCACTAAATGGGTCCCCTGTTAAACACATCTCAGGTTACTTAGGGTTCAAACCAGTTTCCCATTGTTACAAATTAGAGTTATATTGAGCCTTTAAATAGGAGGAAAGCATCTTAATTATCCATTAAGGGCAATAAAGGAAGTTGGTTATGACACCATTAAAACAACTGTGATAAAAAAATCTGTTTGTGTTTTGTACTTAAGGAGAACATGGGATTTAGATGTCATCTGTACTGCAGCTAGCTCAGTGCTAACTGGGATCTTGTGTTATTATCATAATCATGATTTTTTTTTTGTTTTCTTGGATTCCACACGTGTCAACCTGACTGTTATGTGATGACTGCACAAAAACCATAGAGAACTGTGAGCCACTGCCTGTACAAAAGGGATTCATCCATCCAAATGAAGCTGTAGATGTATTAAAAATCTGCTCAGTAATGACAAGTGGGTTTTTAATTGGAAAAAAAGCCATAATCAGTCATGTGAGGATTTGCTCGTATCAGTTTTGTATGAGAACATTTTCTCTTCCTACACATCTTGCTTGTTATAGCCTTAGTCTGTAGCCTTTTAACTACTGTGGCTACAAGCCCCTGTATTTAAAATACCAAACTTTCTTTAAAACGTCATTGTTCTGAAGCTTCTTTGCTTGCTTCTGATATGACAGTAATGGGGGAGAACAACTACTATGGTCATGGCAAAGCTTTTGGCTATAGCCATCCTGGCTGATCCCATAGTACTCTCCGTCTTTGCTTTCTGGGACTGATTATGGTTTTGTTTAATGTTTCCTGTGAGAAAATCATGCCAATTTTAAAAATAATTTCATTAATGTGTTAATAGTTATGCAGATTTATTTTACACAGGAAATAATCAGCTATGTGGAAATTAAAGGATGCCTGGAAAAGGTGTGGATTAAAGAATAAAAAATTTGTCATCAGTCAGAACAGTAATATTGATATGCAGAGAAAAAGATGAATGTGAAAAGACTGTCAGTTCATTAAGAGAAAAATGCCATTTAACAAGATATGAAATCATTCCATAATTGGGGTTGCATTTTAAAGAAGTGATGGATTTGTAATTTATAACAACATTTGTTTTGCCTCAGACAGTTTAAAACCTTACCTTACTGCAATACTGTCACTTTTTATCAAGGTAATTTTTAATAATTTATGCAGGGTTTTTTCATTCCTTCTGAAGGACACAGTGCTGGATATATTAATATATTTATAGATGCACAGTTCATACTGATGTAAATTCAAATCATGCTTGCAGGTCTACCTGCATTAAGATGAGGATTTCCCCTGCAGCAAATGGCCTTCACGATAACCAGAAGAGGTCAGGCAGTGCTCGTCTTAGTAATACTTAACACTCCTCCAGTGATTTAGATTTTCAGAGGTGTACAAATATATGTTAACTCCACATATCTACCCTCATGTATGATGATAAATAACCAAACTTGGTTTGACCTCTTGGTCTTACAGTTTGAAAGACCCAAAGTTACCAGTATTGAAAGTGGGAGATTGAAAATCGACAGTTCTAGTTTCTAGCTTTTAATGGGCTAGATTTGGTTGTACAGCTCTGGTTTTGCCATCCTGGAAGCAGCATTTCAGGGTTTCAGTATCACTTTAGAGAAAGATGCCGCAGGAGGAACATTTGCTTTTTAACTACGTATCGACAGAAACATAGGCACAGCCTTAATGCTCTTCTAATGTAACTTTTTTAAAAAATGAAATTGTCTGTTTTCATTTCTTCTTTTTCTGTGACAAAATTGTATTAAGAACTGATTAGGTGGCTTTGCAGGAATACAGAAGCCTGATTGCTGATGCAAAGTCAGATAATCATTCAGACCTAAGCATATTGGAATGTCTCTCACATAAAACTTTTCTTCTAAATTTGTGATTCAGTTAATTTAAGATGACATATACATTAAATGAGTTTTGAGTAGCAATTCAGTTGAACAGGTGAATCTGAGACTCCAGAGACTCCTCTCATAAGATCTTGCTTTATAATAGTGCTGTACAGAAGCAACAGTACTTAACACAGGTTTTCTTAATGGTTTCACATTTGAAAGCAGAGTGAAAATAATTTTTAATTTAGTGAAGTCTTTGTCTCCTCTAGTTGTTTTGTTCTTTGGTGTATTTCAAAAAGCCTTGAAATAACAGACTTTTTTTTTTAGTTTTGGTAGTTTTGCACCAATGGCTCTACTGTACTGATGTTTTCAGATCATTTTTCTTTGACTTAAGCCAGTGCAGTCAGATGTGGTTTTAGATGCTGGTTAACTAGTATGTGAATGTATGTACTAATGTGATAGTTCACGCAAAACCTTCTTTGGCAGAAGAGCCAAGACAGTGTTTTACCTGCTAGGGAAATAGGTAAGCTGCAGGGTATATAACCTGTTGTAGCAATGACAAAAAACACCTGAGTATATGTCCTTTCTGTAAACAGTCTGGCTCAGGTACCGGGAGCAGCTTGGATTAAACTCCATGATTACTAGAGAAGCGTTTGTGCCATGGCAGGCAGGGCAGCCATGGTTCAAAACACAATTCTGGATGGCGGAACAAATGCAGCCACATCCTGCAGCATAGAAATGTGTGCTCGGGTGACAGCAGGAAAAGCAGCCACGTCAAGCTGTCGTGCATTGGCTGTGCAGTACAGGGACCATGAGTCGGTGACTGGTAGTTGCAGTATGGTGCCGGTTATACCCGTCAGACCTTGTGCTCTAAGAATTGATGGTTTCAATACCTAAGTGGTGACAGTTTTTGAAGTTCACAAACTCCACTCCTGCAGGGTAATGTCAAATGGCAGTGTTACTTGATTTATAAATAAAATAGTTGTTAGATCTGCTTTTCAAAAGTAGTTTGTTTGTAGATGTTAATGTTGTCCAAATTCTTGCTTCTCCATGTAGTCCTGTTCTTGTTAAAATAACTATCCTAGACCAGTTCTTACAATCTGATCTGTTAGTAAATAATTTTGCAGGCACTTGATTAGATTTTTAGTAACTGACCATGACGAGGTATTCTCATGAAAGTTCTCCAGCTATTGTAACTCTAGGTAGGAAATTATGGATCAGCAAAACTGTAGTATCCTACTGGAATAAATCACTCCACAGAGTAACATCCCTGTGGTCATGCAACTGTCTTTGCCTTTCGTAAGTGTTCCAGCACTCCACAGATTAACTGCACTGAGTTGTGGACCCCATTAATAGAGGGAGAGAGGGGTACGTGTTTGCTGGGGCATCACCTTGTCACTGCCAGTGTTGTATGGCCCGTTAAGAAATAAAATGACCTGAGTTTGAACAACTGGGATGAGATGTCTGAATGTAAAACTCTCAGTGAAATGTAGCTTTTGTGTTTCTGTTTGGATGACTGTGAATCACTGCAGTAGCACCAAATTGTGCTTATTTAACAGCTCTTCAGCTGTCAGACTTAATACAACATTAAACTAGAAGGATTTAAGTGGTACTGCTGCCCTGTATGTGATGGGCTTGTATCTGATGTGTGTTCAGTCCTTTTAGCACTCAACCAAGGGGAAAGCAGTTTGTCTGTGTGATGGTTTTCTAAAAAAAGTAAGTCTTCCACAGCACAGAGCAAGCGTATTTATTTCTTTGCCAGTGTGTCGTATTTAGCCTGTCTCATGCAATATGTCAAGTACCTACTGCGCTTTTATCAAGTTATAAGTTATCAAGGTACCAGTTGATAAGGGTTGGTTCTTCTTTACTTGAACCCCAGATGGAGTCCTCAAAAAATGGCTCTTGCAGTCCTGCTTTTAGTTGTACAGGTAAGGATCATGCTAAGTTGTTAACTTCATATGCAATAGCCTGCAGCAAGTTGTTCACTTCTGTGGTCAGCACTCAGTAGACAATTACACTTCGCCAAATTGGACATCCATAGCTTTCAGTTTGTCTCCATACAACACTCTTCCCCTGGATCACTTTACCTTTTCTTTTCTGATTTTCTTTGATTTGTTAAGGGAGAATCCTGATGACAGTGAAACATTTATAACTCGAAACTGTAGGTAAGTAGCCTCTTACATTTCTTGTCTTCAGCAAGTTCATTGCTCATATGTCTTAAAAGTCCACATGTATTTTCTTTAATTATTATTATTCTCTTCTAAACTCAAATAATTGTTCAGTATTGGGTTTATTGATTCAAGGCTGCTTCCCAATTTTCTCTTTTTCTCAGGGAAAATTAAAATATCCTTAGACATGCTACCTCTCATTTTCAGTGGAGAATTATTTTCCACCTGTTTGTCCTTTCTAGAGCTTCCTGCTTGTGCTCTGCAGATCTTCCCAATTTAAAACCATCTGTTCAGCCATTGTTAACTCTTCGCTTCAAACCTGAAAACTTCAATGTGGAATGAGCAATTCTGACATTTTCACATGCAATCTTATTAGCAAAGTGTTATGTTCATGCTGGGACGTTGTTAGGAGTAGAGAGCAATGTCTTCATATAGGTGTGTTTTTTGTGAGACAGCAGACTTGAGGATCATTAAGTAAAAATCCAGAATCTGGAAAGCAAAATTTAAATCAGTTAACTGTTATGGTATTGTGGGCACACATACCATATCCATAAGGAATCCAGGTCTTCTCAGTAATGCAGAAGTTATTTTTGATGTGAAATTGTTATCTTTCCTCAAGTTCTATTAGCTTTTGTGTCTGTGGTGACAGTGTTGTTGCAGATTGTTGGGCTGGGTTATTTTTTTTCCTGCCCACACTGTTTTTTCTTCTTCCAGACTAGCAGAGGCAGTTTGAACATACTCATGCTGACCCAGAAGATCATAAGAATAGATAAATTTTCCCGGTGTCGAAAATGGAACATACATTTCTTTTGCATTTCCATACCACTTTTTTGATTGGAACCGATTTTTTTAGTGTGTTTCTTTCTGCTAATAGACAGTGAATGAATTTGGCAGTCAGGGTACATGTTCAGCACCAGTGGGCTTTTTCAAAACATATCAGATTTTTTTTTTAATGAGGATTTTAAAGCAGGGAAATAAGCCATCCTAGCTATGAGGCTGTTTTCGGTCAAATTAATCAAAGGGATCTTTTAATATACAACCAACGGCTGCGCTCTTTCTCGTATCCCACTTTTCCACTGTGATCCTTTGGGTGGTTCAGGAGGCAGAGGAAATAGGTGATGATGAAAGAGATGATGCTAGAATTGCTGGAAACAAAAAACCCCACTGTTCATGAGGGCTAGAGGCCGTTCTTTCTGGTAGCAGAAAAAGTAGTTCCGCACCTCCCCCTTGGTAACTTGTGTTTGTCAGACTGGCAGTTGAGTAATTCACAGACCAGAATAATTATCATCTGCGTTACTGTAAGTGATTGTCTGAAGACATACATGAGATAAGATTTGCAGGGAAAAATAATCTTTTATTAAAACAACCAATACAGCTGGAAAAACCAGACAGGCGGAGAGGCACACATGCATTTTACTTTCCTTACTGCTCTGTTTCTTGAAGGCTGACTTCTGCACTCTGTTTTGGAAGACCAGCCATTGCTCAAGTGCGTTTTGGGAATATTAATTGCGGGACTTCATTAGGCTCTCCCTGATAGCAAGTAACTTTTATAAATGTACAGCACTACCATAATCTAGTGGCTGTATTAGGTCTTGGACATAGGATATTGTAGGTAATTTATCTTATTTAAAAGGAATTTAACTCGGATGCTCTGGTAAAGCTGCCTCTTAGAGATGGACGCATTTAGGTAAACAGCAGAGGGTCCTAAAGGCTGCAGGATGCTTTTGATTGCCAAGAACTGACTTTTGGCTTAGAGACTGCTTCACTGAAGCAGTGTTAGTGTTTCCACGCATTTTACTTCTCTTTTGTTGTCATTCAGGTATTCACTGAATACATATGCTTCTGTTGGAAAACAAGTAGCTGAGTAAATAGGTTAAGTGAAGTTGACATGATTTGCAATAGAATGATCTAAATGATCATGATCTACAACAGAGTGCACTAACAATATTTTAATATTGTTACTGAATCATAGTTATGGTTTTACAAGCCCTTTACCTCAAACTCTAGGTAATTGCTAAAATAAACAAAACAGGAGGCTAAAAAAGGAAGCATGAAAAGAATCTGAATCAAGGAAATAGAGCAACAAAATAACGTTTTTTTCGCAATGTGCCTTGCTAAAGCCATTTTTGATAATCTGAATCAAAATAGTAAACAGGTGAACACATTTAAGGTATAATGGAAAGGGAAAAGCTGCGCAAGGTTGGCAAGCCCTTGCTTTTGCAGTCTGTGTGGTTTCTTCATTTGCAGAATCATATTCACTGTGAACAAAGGCTTCCTGATTGTCATATGAACTTGACTAGAAAGCTCTCCTGCAGCTAAAGAGATATCAAATATTAATATTCGTGCTTGTGTAGCCAAAGGTGTGTGTATTGAATAGGTCTTGAGTCTGGATGTAGCTACAGCCTCTTGTAAAAGCCAAATGCAATTTAAAAATTACAGTGATAAATCAGTGTGATGTGTTTTGTCAATAACTGATGCTACGTAAAATCAGATACAACCTCTGAGTCTGAGATAAAAGATTAAGCCAGATGAGGCAGAGGAAATTGTATTTACTAAGGAAGGAAATATCTTAGTGGGTTTTGTTTTTTTTTTTTTTTAATTCAGCGTAGGAGGCAGCAGGAGGTTTTGTGTGTTAAAGAGACATACACACATAGACATAGATTGTTGACCCTGTAATTTGAACACAGAGCACTGCAGGGTATCCTGAGCTGTTGTTTAATGAATGAGTTAAAAGAAAGTTGTGGTTTGTGTCCCAGCAGAGGTAGATGCTGTTGTGCAAGCCTTGCAGTATGTAATGCATCAGAACAGTTTCTTCTTTCAGTTTGGATAAATAATGGCCATAGAAGTAAGTGCCTGGAGAACAGTGAACAGTGTCTGTTCTTCCCATAATTACACACAGGTTCCCCAGTGGGTTTGACGCGACCAGATTTTTAATAACTGGGCCTTATGCTTGGCTTCCGGCTTTTAAAATAAGGCTGCAGCAGCAGGACACATGTGACATTTTATCTTTTGGAAGACATGGGAACCAGAGGGGAGTTCACTGCTTGTCAGGAGGTTCTCCCTTCACCTTCCCAGCCAAAAAATTGCTCAAGCAGCAATATGTAAATATTGGGTGCTCATCTGGTGATCTTTCCATTTACCTGTTGGCTTTTATGCACACTAGCTGTTAAGGTTTGAAGTTTTTATGATTCCCCACAAGCTCTGTCTTTTTAAAAATGAGATTGTCGCTCTTCCTGTAGCGTAACCATGGAAACAGACAGGGAACCCTTAAAGAAAGTGATCGAACATGCTGTGCTAATTAATCCTACCCTTCAGTTTTCCTTTAGTTGAATGATGTGGTTAAATAAATTTTGCATGAGTAAGCATATTTGGATGTGCAAAGGGTATAAAATATGTAGCATATTTTTTTGCAGAATGATATTTTGGGGGGGGGGGGAAACCCAACCAAAACCAAACCCAACAATCCAAATCCCAAACTGGTAGCTCATCTATTCGCATCTGGAGCATCAAAACAAGAAATGCAGTATCTTGTTGGTGTTTCATATATACATATACTTCGATACCATTATTTTAAAACTGTAATTATATCTGAATAATTAGGTTGTATTTTCATGCCTTAAGTGTGAAGGGAGACATTTGCATTAATTTTGAGTCTTCAAGTGAAAGTGTTCATAAATGCAAATGCCTTCTTTATGCAGGGCATTAGTCAAAAAAGGGGGGCAAACTTTTCTCCCTCCCTGAGAGAAAGCAGTTCCTCCAAGGCGTTAGCCTAATTCAGGTCCTTTCAGTTCTGCACAGAGGGAGTGACTGACTGAAAGCGGCACTGTGCCAAGTTTTCCTCTGCCAAATTTTAGCCTTTGTGATTATTTCCCTCAGTTGTTCCCTCCTGCTTTCCGTTTGGCTATTTAGTTTCCACAGTAGTGTCTGTGCCCAGCTAGGAAACCAGTTGGCCACAACTTAAAACATATGGCCTTTACCCACAAACCTCTTAATGCCGGTGATGCTTTCTGATGTCAGTGTATGGCTTCAACTTGCTCTTACAGATGAAGGGTCTCTTTATAACTTTATCCATTCCGGTAGTGGTCCTCTTATAAATGAGAAACCAGATGGAGCAGCTAACCTTGAAGGAGGCTTTCAAGGTGTTCTGGGAGTGAAGAGTGGATAAAAGAAAAACATTTAGTTCTCCAACTGGGTGGGATTAGCCAAAAACTGCCATCCTTTGAAAATCGGATAGATTTTGGTTAACTTGGACCAGATTAGAGGTGGAAGAGATATAGAAGCAGTGGGCTGAGGAAACAGGGTGGGCAGCAGTCTCAGCAGGATGGGAGGGCTGGTTCTATGTTGAATGGTCACACGGAAGGAAGAAAAGTATACTTGGGCTGGGTATAGCACTTGCAAAGCTCCATCTTGGCCAGTAAAGTGGCAGAAACTGGTAGGTAAGCATGGATATTGTAATATTTGCAGTATGATTTCTGGTGTGGCAAGTTGCGTACATGTCCCTCCCTACATGGAAGATTTCCTGAGTGTATGGATCAAAGGCTTTGTGTCATAGTGAGCTGAGTTCATTTTTTGCCCCACAAGGTCTAAATTTTTTTTTTACAGTTTTTCTCAAATCACGTGATGTTGCTGGCTTCCTAAAAAATGTCTTTTACCTGCCTGCCTATGCCTTTTCTCCTATCAAAGCGAGGTAGAAGATTAGAGAGGAAATAGCGTGCAACCAAATTCAGTCTTCCTCAGGCAAGACTAAAGGGAGGCTTGGGCAGGCAAAGAAGGGTGAGGGGATTCACCATCCAGGTTTCTCAAATCCTTCCATTCTATTTATTTAGCTTAATAATAGTAGGTGTGTATCCACAAATGCAGAGGCTACTCTTTCAGTTTAGTCATGTGGGATATAGGTGCTCAGAAACTCAGACTTGCTAATGTTTCCTTGGACTAGGGATAAGAACTATTCACCAGTTGGAGTGTTTGGTGGTTTATGATCTCTTAAAAGCAAAACATCAATCTGGAGGCTGAGGCACTGCAAAGCATGTGATGTGACCTCTCCTCTGACCTCTTTAGCGCTCTGCTGCAGGGGCCAACCCTGAGTTGTCTGTGTGAGCCAAACTGGTAGCCAGGTGCAGAAACGGAAGAGAGATGGAAGTCTGAAAACTAAAACTGGTTATTAATATTTGGAATGGAATTTTTTTTAGAAGAAATTCTGGCATACAAGTCAAATTATTCCCCTACATTGGTCTAATTGCTATAATCAGCTGATAATGCAATCTACTGGCAAGATTTGCCATCATTACTATGGAGATGTATTCACTGAGATTAACTGTTCTTAAATAGCTTCTCCAGTGTATTACGAATAAAGGTGCAAAGGACTCTTACCTGTACTCTCTGTGAATCCTCATGTTGCATAGTTCTTTCTGAGTATATGACTCTGCCTTTTGGTTTCTGTAAGGTGTAAGATATGACGTTCTGTTTTAGCAATTTCATTTATTTTGTGAAAGGGAAATCAGGAGTTCTTTGTTTAGAAGCACACATTGCTGAATTCCATTACTTGTGCGTGCCCAGTGTTCCTAGCTAGAAAACCAATGGTCTTAGGACATTAACTCAGAGCAGATTACTTGGGAAAGGTGTTTGCAGGCACGTGATGGGAACAGTCGTCATAGCCCTGAAAGTCTTTTTTTCCTTTTCCTAGAGGAGAGAGGCTTCTGTAGAACTGTTAGAAAAATATGCTCTTTAGCTGAATTCCATTACTTGTGCGTGCCCAGTGTTCCTAGCTAGAAAACCAATGGTCTTAGGACATTAACTCAGAGCAGATTACTTGGGAAAGGTGTTTGCAGGCACGTGATGGGAACAGTCGTCATAGCCCTGAAAGTCTTTTTTTCCTTTTCCTAGAGGAGAGAGGCTTCTGTAGAACTGTTAGAAAAATATGCTCTTTACTGCTCTTCTTAGCTTAGGAGAGTCTCTCCCAAAATCTTTCCAATTTTACATGAGATAGATTATGGTTGTGTAGTAATGTGAATTATTTTAAATTACTGACAAGCTTAAAAGACAATTGTTGTAAATAGTTTATCTTTAGAAGGCCACAGATGTCATTGAGATGATTTCTGCTTCCAAGGTTGGTACACTGCCAATATACGTTTGTTGAGAGAGAAGAATTTTGCACATACTATTTTCTGGTGTATTAATGCAGTATTAATATTTATTTGAATGGTAATGTGTAAGTCTGCCTACTGCTTTCAAATATAAACTTGAATAAGCAAGCTAGGGCTTGCAGTGTAAACTGTGGAAAGTTTCCTTAGGCTTCCCTAAAAAAAAAAATCTCATCTCTGGCACTATTTTCTGGGAGTTCTCTTTTCATTTCCTTTTCTAAATAACACTGAAATGAAAGCTAATCGATGCCTAAGGATGAACAGTTAATGGGAATGTAAATCTTTATTTGTTTTTCATTTAGGTATGCCACAGTATATCTTTGCATCTCTCCTAGGCCTGTGGTTGTCGTTATGAAAAGTGTGATTTATTATTACTTCGTAATATTCACAGCTCTGTTAAGCCAGGTACTAAATGATAGATGCCACCACGTTCTTTCATTAAGTAACGTATTGTAATACTAGAAGAAAAAACTGCTTGCAACATGCCATCATTTTATGTGATGTGTGGTCATGTATCCTTTTAGGATCATAACTGTACAGCAAACTGTTTGTTTTGTTTGCATTAGTTTATTTGTATTTACCCCACAGGCCTTGCCAGAGCAAAATCAGTTCCCAGCCATACGTATTCCAATGAAGTTGTAACCCTATGGTACAGGCCTCCAGATGTCCTTCTGGGATCAACAGAATATTCCACTTGCCTTGATATGTGGTAAGTATAGCATTTTTACACTAGACGTGACGTAGGTGCTTTAGCTCTGATTTTCTTTAGACATGTAAAACGAGATAAAACGTGATGTGCATAGAGAGATTGTTGGTACAGGTTAAAATACTTGAGTGTACCAGTCTGTGTGGTTCACTCAGTATCTCCCTGAAGGAATCCTCTCCTGCCACCCCACCAGTTGGCACCTGGTACCTGTTTGTTGATGCACCTTTAGAAGAGCTGTTGATGCTTTGCAAGAGACTGGGTTGTGGTTGCTTGACTTTCATAGTCTTAATGTGGTGCTCAGGGTATGATACTTCTTCTGCAGAAGATGGTCTTTCACCATGCCCAGCCATAGCAAGGACAAAACCATGATTCTCTGGATGTGAGGATACAGCCTCAGTTCCTGATCTGCTATACTTGTTAGCCGTAAATCAGTGTGTGACATATCACTTAATAGTTTTCTTCTAAACCTACAGATTTTGTTTAAACCTGCAGGTTTGAAAGGGAAGTTTGATGTGTACAGTATATAGTGTCTTACTCCTTTTTGATAATGTCGTTTAGTCCTGTGTTGAACAAAGAATGTGTTTGGGTTTATCACTGTTAGAAACCAAAAAGGAGGTTCTTTCTTTATCCCTGTAGTTTTTGAGGTCACAGGATTTCTGTAGTATGTACAAATTCTGTAATTAATCAGAGCTTCAACTGTGCTAGTAGAAGAAATGTATGTTGATTTAAGAAAATGTGGAAAAAAAATATTTTTCCTTACGAAGAAAATCTTATGCTGTGGAAAATGTTAATTTTTTTTTTGTGTACATGTAATTTATGTTTTAATATACAGCTCATTTCATTTGGAAAAAAAAAACCAACTGAGCAAGTTTCAGAAAAATATAATGTTTTTTTAATACAGGCAACATAAATTTAGAATTATGATTATGTTAAAATCGAGAGGTAACTGTAAGATAAGGTAAAAAGGACCATATGTTTTTGTACAGCAGGTGAATATTTGTCAAGCTAATCTTGCAATGTAGTACTGAAACTGATGACCTAGCAAGAATATTTTTTGCTGAGGAAGGGAACTAAGCATGACTGGACTGTGTTTAGTTGTGTAGCTGAGATCAGAGAATGTGGGATGAAAAGCTACATTTTCCTGAAAATCTCTTCTCGTTTTTCCCTGTAGCATTGGTAAGTCTTGACTCCAGGGGCAGAAGTTAGAGGCTGTAGGACTGCTTCATTTGAAGGGGTTACAGAGTATAAATACTTGAATATCTAATACTGAAGAGAGTGTTTAATATAACTGGGCCTCTGGCTGCAGTAGTTCCTTCACCTGTAATGGTAGGTGAACCAAGAGGCTGGAAAAGGGAGGGTGAACAAACATCTCCAAATGTGAACGTTGTGATATTGCAACTGCACTAGAGAGACAAAGACAGCATCATCTGTATCAGCTATCTCCTTTTCTTCAGACCATTCTCCAGCTCACATATCTAAAATTATTTCCCCTTGTGTCTCAGCTTCTCATGTATCCTGAAACTGTCCTGTTTTCCCAAAGATGAGGTTCAAGCTGATGTCTTCACAGACTGTATGCAATCTCTGCATCCCATCTGCTCCTGACGTTTTGTAGTCACCTCTTTTCCCAGATACACCACTGACACTCCCGGCAAGAAGCTCAACTTGCTTGGGGTGAGGCAGGACAGCTGCATCAGGGGGTGGAAATAGCTGGGACACATAAATAGTGCTTTCTGCTCATCATCTTACAGTTCAGTCCACATGTGTTCAGTTCTTGAGAGTTCCACATTTTTGTGTACATGTGCACGTATGTGCCTCAATTTGTGAAGTACAAAGAGAACGAGAGAATATGTGGAAACCACCAAAGAAAAATTTTTAATGCTTTAATAGAGCAAACAAACTGCTCAAGAAATCCTCTACAATGCTTTTAGTCAAAAGAGACATTGGAGATTTTTTTTTTTTAACATTAACCAGTTAAAAAAATTATTGCAATTTGAAATGATTTGTTTTGTTGTGATCCCCTCCCCCAAACTGAACAAAGGATTTTAAAATATTTTTGGTTCTCATTGAAACTTATCCCACAAAGAAAAATGATTCACTCAAAAGTTTAATAGCTCCTAACATGGGATACTTTAACATTCTTCCCAATAATGATTTTAGTAAATGAGCTGTTAAAAAGTATAGTCAAATTATGTGGTTCTACTGTGATAGAGATCAAATTAAACCATGCAGCTTATAGAAGCATTTTAAATCTATTATGATTGTAGACTGAGCATTCCCTTCATAATCATATGTTTATAGCCAAATTACATGAACAGCAGGGAAGATCAAGGAAGGACTTAAAATGCCACTCCAGCAATCCAGGTCATGTTTTTGCCAGGACTTGTATAATGATGCAAGAGTATTGAGGAAGAACACAATAATTACACCCTTAGTGATAACAATAAATGCTGTCCTCAGGTACAAAGCATTTCATCTAGGTCTAAAAAAGATCTGGTTGTTCAGGGATAGAGGTGCTGAGTTTTGTTTCAAATGAAAAATGACGTCATACTGCTCTTGTACTAGATTTACAGCACTTTTACATTTTTGCTGCCCTGTACAAACTGGAGAACTATGAGAAGCTTAGGAAAAAAGCCCTTGTAATACAGCTTCTTTCACATGGCAGCAGTTTATGTAGAGGCTCAGCTACTGCCACATCAGAAATCAGATTAGAGCAAATATATGTTGTGACAGAAGAGCTTTAGGTTTTTACTTCTCTGCTTTGCTGGGTTGTCTGAGAGACAGCACTTGTAGTTTAATTGTGAGAGGAGTAGTTGCATGTTAAGGACATGCAAGCTTATTTGGCACATGTAACGGTGAGCTCTGCAGGCTTGGGGCTTTATTTAAACAACAGTTGTACATAGCTGGGCCATAATTACATTAAAACCACTTAGTGACTTCCCAGAGTGGGAGGAAGGGAGACGTGGAGAAACCCACCTCCCATCAGGTTCCAAGGTAATGCGGTAATTTGTTATCAAAAGTGTGTTTGTAGCATTAGCATTTTTCTGCAATTACTGGCATTATGTCCTTATGGCAGATAGTGTGTGCTCTCATGTGGCCTTATTGATTCAGAGCTACGTGATGCCAAAACTAGGCAGCCACTTCGCTTAATATTTAAATAATGTTGAGGTAGAAAGCACAGCTGTTTCTTCCATTCAGTAAAAAAAATAAAGACACAGGACTCTTGCTATAGCCATGATAAATGACATTTCATGGTAGTTCCCAAGGAACGGAAAGTGGGGCTCCTACTGAGTAGAAAACCAGCTGCATGCAAAAGGAGTCCAAATATTAACCGCTGGACAGTGGCTGGGAAGCAGGTGGCAGAGGCTGCGGGCTCTTTTTACACTTCATTTGCCGATGCAGGGCATTAGGATGGTAACTAAAAGCTAATGATCCACATGCAGTTTTACATTCTCCTGCATTCTATTTTTTTTTTTTTTTTAAATAGCCACTGGCAATAAAATAATATTAATGAAGACATACATGCATTAAGGGTGTCAGACTGGTGATGGAAATCAATGCAGTGGGCTTTGTGATTTACTGCTGACAGCATTTGATACAGCAGCATTGTGTGAATATATTATACTACCCATGACTGCATCAAAGAGTTGTGATAACCTTTGATTTACTTTTTTTTTTTTCTTTTTCCCCCTCTTGATGAGGACTTACTAGTAGCTAGGAAAATGGCTTTTCATTGCCTCTGGTGTAACTTGTCCTAATCCTCGAGTTTTACAGTCCTTTGAAAGTCAATGCAAGGAAAATAACCTTCAATACATAAAGGGTTTATGAATTACTAAAACCCATATATAAGTAATACAAAGCATAGGGGGGAAAAAAATCCCAAAGTGAACCTATTGTATTTGTTTTTTACAAGAAGAATATAGTATTAGTAAATGAAGCAATTTAGACAGGTTATTAAATCATTTTTGATTTTAGTAATGCATGTACTGCTACAGCTGGGTTGCTTACATCAGGAAGTCACTAGGGATATTTTATTTTGAAGTGCAGCTGGCTTAAAACTGTGTTTGCTAACAGCTGGCGATTTTTCTGCATATCATGTTGTTTTGCTGTTAAAAAATACACTCTTATTCACAGTTCAGATAACCTAAGAATTTGAGCCATGATAGATTTTTAAAATCACTTTTATTAACTAATGTCAGCTATGTTTAGTGCTGCAGAAGAAATCACTTAAAACTAGGCCAGTCACATGTTATGAAATGGCTTATTAAATCACTGTTATTTAACTTTGTAACATCTGGATTGATATACATGATTTCATTTCTGATCTTACTTTAGGGAAAGTTCTTCATGTGGAATTTTTCTGTGTATCCTATTGTTAGAAAAATGAATGGTATTTTTCAGGAACACACCACTTTCCACACATAGCCTGCTCCAAGTGCAGATTTGAGTCCTCACTGTAATTCCATGCATGCTTTCATGATTATTTGACCAAAGGAGACCTATGACATTAATTAAAATATTTATTAAATAAAAATGGGTCTTGTCTTGGACACAGGTGCACCAAATTGTGTTTTTACACAGGGGACATTATAAAAGCATCTTTAACCTGTATCTGCTATAACCAGTTTGCAGGAAAAGAAGTCCAAGAGCAGGAGTCCCAGTACGACCTGAAGAAATACTGCTTAGGGCCCAAGAGAGAAAGAAGTGTAGGGTAAATTAGTTCTTTTCCCTTCATGTTATTTATGGTTATCACTTCCACTCCAAAGAAATGCTGATCTCTAAGATTAGTATATTAATGTGAGGATATTGCAATAACAGTCAAGGTAGTGTTAATTAAACTTCTCTATTTGTCAGTAAGTTCTTCAAAAGTTTTTTCGGCTGAATTAGCTTTTGACTGGAAATTTTCATAGGGTCAAATGCATAGAAACACTGTGTGTGAGGAAACCATCTTGGCCTGTAGGTTTTAAGTTCCTGTCTAAAAACAACTCCATTTGGAACATCAGATTTACTATCAGTCTTCCACTGCTAGAAATATGTTTCATGTGTGTCAGAAAAGTAGCTTATAAAGGTATCTGGATCCAGAAAAGAAAACCAGGAAGAACATGTTCAACAGGAAAATGTCTTACGGCAAAATGTTGCTCAAGTTTTAAGATTCTTTTGTTGAGTTTTTTTTTACATTCTGCTTTTACAGAACAAGTAAGTTTAATAGTTTATTGCAAAAAAGGATCATGTACATTTTAATCCTCCGTGAAGATGCTGTTTCTTAATGTAGAAACTGAGCACTGGTACCGAGGGTTTGGTTGCAAAACAAGTATCTGGAGCTTTGATTTCCAGTGACACAGGCAAGAAGATGAGCACTTATTACAATTGCTTCAAGACTGACTAAAGAAATACTTTGTACTATCATACTTTCAAGTAAATTATTTTTGATTCATTGCATCTGCTTTCTGCAGAAATGTTGATGTTGTTCTTTGTCAGCATGGAAGGGAAATTTTGCTTCACTCATTACTTCTCATGTGAGAACTATGATCGGTTTGCCTTACTGCCCCTGTTCTTTGGTCAGACTGTAACTCCAATCGTATGTTACTTTTCACGTATCAAAGTGGAGTGGTCATGAAAGACAAATTCCAACCAAGTTCAGCATCTGCGGGTATTCTGGCAGTGTGCCACTTCAGAACTTAGTCAGATTTTGGTCAGTTAAGGAGACAAAATTCCCTTGCTTTTCTTTCCTTTCCCCCCATATTTGTTTTTGTAGTTCTGTTCGTAAGCAGGATCATACGAGAATGTGACTTTTTTCCTTAATAAATCAGACAAGATAGAAAAATCTCTATGCCCTTCCAACATGTTGCATTTATACTGGATTTTATGGAAGAGGTTCCAGTATTACGTCTTGGTGACAAATCCATAAAAAAACAAGGAGTTAGGTTTTGGGAGGGGTAGATGTTTTTTTCTTTTTTAATTCTGATATATTTAGCAGTACAAACTGCATGTAGTTTTGGAAATTTGCACGAATACTCTGCATTTCCGAAATCTCATCAGGTGAATTGCTGGAAGCAGTTGATTTTCATAAAAGCCTTCCACCTCTGAAGCCAAAACCTGCCTGGTAAAAACAGGCTTCATGACCTGATAGAAACCTTCTGTGCAGATCCAGCGTAGGTCTTCACTGTGAAGAACATGCTGAACGTTATCACCTGCACTGAGCCTGCTAGAATGCAGATCTGTTCATGGCATGAAGTTCAACAGTTTAAAATGTATATAGTAAGCATATAGGCTCTCTATAATCTTGATTTAAGTATAAGATCAAGCTTAATCTCTTCTGGATCCATTGAGGAAAAAACAGAATATTAACTGGAGGAAACAACCCTAATAAATTTTATAGATTATGTCTCACCGACCCTTTTATGTGGTGTTGTTGTGTGGTGTTTTGGTTTTTTGTTTTGTTTTGGGGGGGTGGTTTGTTTGTTTGTTTGTTTTCCCAGTATTTACACATAGGCTGGAGAGTCCTCTGGTTGCAATAAGGATCTTTGTTACCCACAGACAGGAATGTGAATTCTTTAACCAAAAATATAAAACCAACCCACTTGTAAGCAAGTTAATTTTAAGGGAATACCCTCTTGGATTACAAAGGCTCTGCAGACCCAAAAAAAAAAAAAAAGGGCAGTTTCCCGAGGCATCTAACTTCATCTTTACAGGCTCATTTACTATGTCAGTTTAAATGCAAGAGTAACTCATTTAGCTGTGCTATTAACTCTTACTCTCTATAAGGCTGTACGGTGGCAGCCAGAGTCCCAGGGAATTGAGCGGGACAATAGAAGAGCAATATTCGATGGTAGGGCCACATATGGTCTCATCAGTACATCAATGGGTTTAGTCACGCTCTTTGTCATCGGAGGGTGAGCCACCCATTTCAACATCAAATGGCTGTCACTTTTACTTTGCAAGGTTATCTTATGCCATTCCATTGGAAAGATCTCTGAACAAAATCACAACATTTGGCTCATTTATTCAAAATCAGAAGTCTTATTAAGAGAGCAGGAAAATCTGAATCGAATACACTGAAATACGTGAGGCTAATGTTCTTTTGTCCCAAGTTATTTCTCAAGTGCTGCCTGAAAATGGCATTGCATGCTGAGTGTGCACAAATGCTACATAAATAACATACCCTTGGAGATGCATGCACATTAAATCCAAGTTAATTGGTTGTATTTCATATTTTAAGACGTAATCTTTGTGTCATAGAAACTAGAGATGGGAGTGATCTCTGAGATCATCTTATCCACCCTACTGTTAATGCAAGCCTGTTCCCTGAAGAATATTCTGAAGCGTTTCAGCTTGTCTAGGTTTACGCAAGTGTAACTGTGGAGCTTCAAGTCCATTGGGAGCCTGGGGTATAGCACAACTGTTAAGGGTTTTTCTCTAGCACTCACCCTAAAACTTTTATTTCCTAAAGGCATTCTGCTATTTCTCATTACACTATCTTGGATTTACCTACGGTTCTGGGAACCATTAAAATCCTAATCAGTTCTTCCTTCTCCTTCATAAATTTAAATACAGAGTTACCACGTTCTGCCTGTCTCCTGTGTTTTCTTGTAGCCAAGAATGACATTGTTCTCCTAATTTTTTCTTACAAACCACTTCTGGCAAAAAAAATATTTTTTTTTGCTTTGCTAAGAAATCTCTCTAACCTGTTAAATAATTAGTTTATGATGTCTACAAAAACAAGACTAAATTTCAGGGCCTTGTAGAGGCTTTACTTCTTTTCATGTTCAGTGTCTGTGCACTTGGAATTTGTGATACAGGGATCCTATTATATACTCAGTTTCCACTTGTGGTGAGCCTAAAATTCACTGATGCCACTAAGGCATCTAAAATACCATCCAGCGATCTTGAAGCCTCTGTGTGCCATTATGGCCTTTTGGCTGTTTCCTATCAGTTCGTTGTCATACTTTTTTTTAACTATTATTTTCTCTCTTTTTTGTTTTTTTTTTCTTTACTAATGACTTAATCTTCTATTTCTGTGGACATCCTCTTCAGTGTGCTGAACACTATAAGCCTTGAAACCAAGCATAAGCTTAATTTTCAACTGGGCCAAAGGGAACAGCAGTCCTCCAGCACAAACCTTAAAGATTGTTTATGTTTCTCAGTGATTTTAATAAAACTTTGATTTTTATATTAGTTGTATATTTAACTCCAGTACTCTTTCATTTCAGCTTGTGACTCATGGGAGTGCTAGGTTACACAAGAGTTCAAGACATGTAATAGGGTGGTTCTTTCCAAACAGGAATTTTTTCTTCAGTAGCAGTGTTTGCAGTTCTTGATTTTTGGCTCATACTTGTGTCAGACCCACTAAAAGTGGAAAATTTTGTGAATAGATTATGTGAAACAATATAAAATTTGGCAAAATCTTCCTGTGGCCTTTATGGCATTTCTGTTCAAACCGCTAGCTGAAGTTTCTGCAGATAGCAGTAAGTGCCCTCAAATGATACACTGGTTTCATCAAATGCCTGTTTTCTGGTTGCAAGAATAGAACTCTAATCCTGTTTTCTTTAGTCTAAATTCAATTGTTTTATTTTTCATCTTGAATAAATGGCTTCTGACTGAAATCTTGACTTTTTCCTTGCCTGAGATCCTGATAGTGTTTATAAGTATTTGACTAAGATACATTGTGCCTGTCTGTGCCTAATGAAGCACTAACCAGACTAAATGATGAATGGCAGTTTAATCAATTCAGTTCATTCGGAAAACAGCAGAAGCATATGGAACATAAATTTTAACCTCTCTTTTACAAACACCTGAATTATTCCAAAATTGGACCAGAAATGTGTTTTCTGAATTTTTCTTTCACTTCTTAATGCCTAAGTAGAAACTTTGCTTTAATATATATGTTTTGAGAAGTAGAATTAGAAAAGAGTGATGTATGTTTAATTTTCTTATACAGGAAATTTGACTATCAGCTCTCATTGTCCTGGAATGTAAAACTATTTCATTTTACATCCGTAATCAGAGGGGACTAAAGCATGGGTTGTCTGCTGATAATCTTAGTTAAGTGGTATCTATAAATACTCAGCCTCGGTCTTAATGAAAAGATGGAATCTATTTTCATTCAGTTGTTTTATTCTAGAACCACTTCCTCACCAATATATGCACACATATGCTTAAAATTAAACGCTGCTTTCTGAATGCATCAACACGATGCATAAGCATTGAAAAGGTATGTAATTACTGCATTCCAAATAATTTACTTCTAAAACCAAAGTTGAATTCGAGGTTATTGCTCGGGTTTTCTGACTCAGAAGCACAACTCTCAGTTTCAGGGAGAGGTGGTATTGTAGTTAGTTTTGCAAATTCTTGGTTTGTTTTGATATGTTTTGCTACTGAACTGGCATTTTTTTTTTTTGTGTGGAGCGTTTTTTGAGTGGTTACTTACACAGATGTGGCTATACAGCATACGTAGGTGTTAACATCTGGAAGTTGTGAAAACTGTATGTAAAGAAAAATGTATGTAGAAAAATGTAATTGAACAAGTTGAAATAGAATTCTGCATCCTATTGGTAGCCGGGGGGGGGTGTTTTCTCCTGAAATTATTTTTGCTGATGGAGCAAGCAACTCTTAAGCTCTCTTCACCAATAAAAGATGCAAATGCAAGTTTGTAATCTGTTTTGCTTTTCAGTCGCAGGAGTTCAGGTCATCTGGCATCTCAGTTAGAGTCACAGAAACTTTCAGCAACTTTTGGGAATCTGTTCTTTTTCCTGTAGTTAGTATGTCTCAGGTATTTCCCCCCCCAATGATTTCCCAGTACTTCTGCCAGTGGCTTAACTGAGTGGGATGAAGAGGATTCATGTGAAGTACTTTTTGTGAGAGACCAGGGACAGGAGCTGTAATGAGGTGACTGTCACAGTAGGGAGAGGAGGGAGCCTGTGACTGCTCAGCTCATCCCTGCAAATCCCAGGCAGACCTTCTGGGCGATTTGGTCAGGACCAGAGATAAGGGCTTTGGGCTTCCTTCTTATGCTGCAGGAGGGGGAGAAGAATGCCCAAACAAGCCCATCCCAGAAGTCATCTGCATTTGGGCAGTAGTTTAGTTCAGTGGCTGTGAGCAGCCACATCTTCTCTTCCTTTTTATTCATTTTTTTTTCCGGTTTCTCTTCCCATGCTAAACCCTTCTGGTGTCCCTCCATGTTGCAGTCCTGTCCCCATTCAGCTTCTCCCAAGTGTACTCTCACTGCCTTTCCCACATCCCCAGAATTGATGTGGGAGCATGAGTATGCTGCTTGGGAAGCACTCTTACAGAGAGCAGCTGCTGTGCCCTTATTGGTCTCAAGAGTGACCGTCCGTATTCCTGCTACCTCTGCACTTGCCTTCAGACACCTCAGAAATGTTCATGCATATACCTTGGTTTTAGTAAATGCATGTGCTTATCCTTCAGCCTGGTGTTGATTTTTAAAAATAAATAAGTATTATTCAAATGCTGGTGATGGATACAAAAGAATTGTCTTTCTAATGTTGCATACTTTCCTTTTTTTTTTTTTTCTTTTTTCCCTCTGTAGGGGAGTGGGTTGTATCTTTGTAGAAATGATTCAAGGGGTCGCTGCTTTTCCAGGAATGAAAGACATTCAAGATCAACTTGAAAGGATATTTCTGGTGAGTTCTTTATTGCTGAAGTAATGTGCAAAACAAAGGTTTGACTGATAAATGTTCATATATTTCCTTGTGTCAGGAATTAAATTATTGATAGAGCCAAGGATCAGATGCCTGATCCACAAGCTAGATACAGTTTACTTTATATATTCTTGAGGACTGTGTAATTTCACATTCTAATGTTTTCATTTAATATTTTTAAAGAAATCTGCAGAAAGGTTTTTATACAATTGTGGAAAAAAAGCTTTTCAAATGTAGGACAATGGAAATCCATCCAGTTTGTTATCCTTACTTTGCAAGTGATCAAAAACAATGACTCTGGTGCTCTATTAATATTAACCAATATCGTGATGTCAATGGCAAGTGTTTTTTGTGAGATAGACATGTAAATGAAGAGTAAGATAGGAAATGTAGTGAGAAACAGAACTGGAAATCAGAAAACATGCTTACGCTCAAGAATATCTAACTACTGCCTCTGCAGCCTGGTTGGGCCCTTCATAAGTATATGGGTAGCTTGTAGGCACTGATGACACATCCACATTGGGAGTGAAGTATGTCCAGCATAAACCATCATTTACACATGTTTATTTCCAGAGTTGTGTGTTTGGTGTGTGAGTTTTGGTGTTTGTTTGTTTTTGTTTTTAAACTTGCTCTTTCTCCTGTGGTGCTCTGGGTTTGGCAGTTCCCTTTCAAAAGGCTCAGGAACAACTTTTTTTGATTCTGTTTACTCTGATGCCTGCTGGGGGCTGCACTGTTGTGGAGTGGATTTATTCAGGGCAGCCACTGCTCATACTAACCAAAGTGGCTCCTGGTCATGTGGGGTGGCTACCCATTGCAAGAGCAGCAATCTCCGTTTTCCTTCTGACCACAGATTTAGAAGGGAAGCATGAGCAATACCCATGCTTCTAAAGGTTATTTTGTTAGTAGCTATTTATTGCAACTGCAGAGGATTTATTTGGGATTCTTTTCTGTCCATTGGGAAGTGAAAGTCCTTCATAATGTGTTTGTAAGATTTACGTTCTTTGTTTTGCTCAGACTTTTTTTTACTGTGTCTCTTGTGTTGGGACATGAGGCAATTTAGCAACTGCTTTTAGGAGTGACTCAAAAAATATCTCTAAAAACAGTGTTTGATTGTGAGATAAAAATATCTAATTTTCTGTGAAGTATTTTGTTATTCTTGGCTAATACCCTTAAAGTTCTGTGCTGTGGAAAAATAACAGTGCTGCAACATACACAAGGAGCAGCAGTTCTGAGCAGTTCCTGTGACATGTCTAATTGCTTCATTTGTTCACTAGTTTTTGTATTTGAAGCTAGCAACTTCTGGGCCAGTTTCAGGGGTTTGTTTTCTTAAATTATTATGCTTCTCATTTATTGGGATGAAACTTCCTCATTTATAGAATGTGAAATTTTGAAAACAATAAATTCCTATTTGAGGCTTCATTTCCTTTATTGTGGTAAAATTTTAGTGAATGTTTTTGCTATGTAAATTATGTATGCTTCTAGCACCAGAGATCTCTGCTCCCTTTTTAATGAAGCCTTTTTACACTATATTGTTTGAGATTGTTTGATAAAGTAAAAAAGTGATAGTGATAGGTATGTCATATAAACCTATTTTTATATGCCTTTTGTAAACCATTTGCAAACCTTTTGCATATTCCCATCTTCTTTTCTCTTCCCTATCCTTGCAATTATTAGTGTGTTAAAATGCCAAGATAAATACACCCCAAGATGAATTTTGAGGCCTGCCAATTTTTTAGTTAAATTTTGTTTTAAAACTGCAGCTGCAAATATTGGGAACTCTTGAAATAACAAAGAATAATTTATTGATAATGTGTCTTTAATTTGATCTTTTACAAACCTTCAATTGAAAAGATGAAATTTTTGACTGGATAGTTTTATGGTCCATTGTAAATCAGAGTTACTTTTTGAATCTCAGTTAATTAGGCTTTCTAATAATGTCTAGTTATCCTTAGCTAAATAGTTTCAGTTAGTGACTTCCTAATGTACTCTAAGCATCATTAAGAACGTAAGGTACCTATTGAAAAGTTATGAGAAACAGGATTATTCTTGTTTGGCTTTGTATTTGAACAGAAGGATTAAATTCATTCATTCTCCAGTGAATCATGTATAGTGTGGTAGTTAATAGCGCTGAAGTGCAAAATTAATCAGGTTGTTACACCAGATAACTAATACAATTAATTCCCACACAGTGAGCACTTACACAGCTGTGAAAGAAACAGCCCAACCAATAAAAGACTTTGTGGAAAAGTCTTCCCATAGTTCACGTTTTCAACATCCGCAGTGATGGTTTTCTTGTAATAAAAGGATAGTCTTCTGAAAATGGTTTAGGGTTGAGTCCACCTTCACACTAATCGTTTTGTTCTACAGGTCTCTTCTAAAACACACAACTTGCAGCAAAAGGTGTCGTATGTGTTATTAGTCATAGCTACACATATATAGCATGCAAGAGTCCAAATTGCAGCTTGGGGCATGTAGGGAATCAGTTACATTGTAGTAGGAAAGTCACCAAATGCTAAGAATAGTAGTCAGGAAAAAGTACAAAATTTATTGTGAATAACAGTAGAATTCTTAGATGGCTGTTTGATTTCCTATTGTATAAATTCCCATTGTTATGTAAATGCAATTAAAATATGTTTCATGTATGCTCTTTCAGTGGTTATCAAGTGGAAGTCAAAGAGAGATTCTCTAGATGCTTTTGCGTCTCTCTTCCATTTCCATTCTTCACATGCCTACATAGCAGGAGTAAATGCAACTCAGCACAGCACACATGTTTCTTCATCTGCATTGGTGAGCTCCCCTCTCAGTCTTCTCTTCTTCAGGCTAAACAGACCCACGTCTCTCAGCCTTTCCTCATAAGGGAGATGTTCCAATCCTCTAATCATCTTTGTGGCCCTTCTCTGGACTCTCTCCAGTAGTTCCCCATCTTTCCTGAAGTGGGGAGCCCAGAACTGGACACAGTACTCCAGATGCAGCCTCACCAGGGCACGTTAGAGAGGGAGGATGATCTTCCTCCACCCTCTGGCCATGCTCTTCTTAATGCACCCACGGATACCGTTGGCCTTCTTGGCCATGAGTGCACAATGCTGGCTCATGGTTAACTTGCTGTCTGCCAGAACTCCCAGGGCCTTCTCTGCAGAGCTGCTTTCCAGTGGGTCAGCCCCCAGCCTGTATTGGTGCCTGGGGTTATTCCTCCCCAGGTGCAGGAGTCTACACTTGCCCTTGTTGATCCTCATGAGGTTCCGCTCCGCCCAACTCTCTGGCCTGTCCAGGTCTTGCTGAACAGCAGCACAGCCTTCTGGCATATCAGCCACTCCTCCCAGCTTCGTATCATCAGCAAACTTGCTGAGGGTTCACTACGTTCCTTCATCCAGGTCACTGATGATGATGTTTAACAGGATTGGACCCAGTACTGACCCCTGAGGAACCCCACTAGCCACAGGCTTCCAGCTAGACTCTGCGCTGCCGATTACAACCCTCTGAGTTGTGCCATTCAGCCTGTTCTCAATCCACCTCACTGTCAACTCATCTAACCCACACTTCCTAAGCTTACCTATGAGAATGTTATGGGAGTCAGTGTCAGAAGCCTTGCTGAAGTCGAGGTAGACAACATCCACTGCTCTCCCCTCATCCACCCAGCTAGTCATGCCATCGTAGAAAGCTACCAGGGTCTGTTCTCAGAATTGGACCAGCACTTAGACATGTTGATGAATGAGCAAGCTACAAGTTGTCATTGTCACACTTTGGATCTGATAATACGGATTCTTTTTCCCACCTATACTTAAAAGTGTGAATAATCTTTTAAAAAACTGGGCTTACCAAATAAAATGGAAATCACCCACATAAGTAGGTTGCTTTTTCAAAGAGGTTTAACAGTTTAACTGTCTTAAGGCAGAGGTGATTTGTATTAATCTGCGTACTATTACATCTTTACTCCTATTTTTTCCTACATATTGGAACTGGGGTTACTTTCTGCATTGAACTCCATCATAGAAAATAAGAGAGAAGAGTGTAATTACAGCCTGTAAGAGCTAACAAGTCTTTTGCCTTGAAGTATCAAACTGGTGATGTGTCATAGGCATTTCCAGCACAGCTGAGGTCCTGCTAACTATTTCGTTGTTCTTTGAGGCAAGCAGCTTAAGGCTTTGTTGCAAAGTGGTGGGTCTGATGGACCAGTAATCTGATACAGTAATCTCAGCACTTCAGTTTAGTCTTGTAATGTGTGCACAAGACAGGATGAAGCTTCGATCAAGTACAGGTTGAATGGTAAAACCATGGGAATAGGAAAAATACGTGAGGCAATCTGTTGAATCAAAATAAAACTACACAAAATTGGGAAATACCATCTGTCTTCTGATACGGAGTAGCTAAAGCCTTTATCAGTAGTTTATTCCTCTTGATAATTTGTTAGCATACCTTTCTGTAGATGCAAACGTTGAAGTTTTCTGTCTCAAGGAGAACCTGTCATTGTCAATAAGCTTTAATTATGAATGGGAATAAAAGCAGCACCAAATGCTTTCAGACTAGCCCTGTACTGGGGAGAATTGATGGCTCCTTGGATCTGGTGATGGTGAGCATGAATTTGTTGGGTGTTAAAGCTGATTATGCAGAGAAGCCTGCAGTATGGTTATGCACGCCTTACCCTGAGCCACACTGGAGGTACCAACTTGGTTACGCCACTGATAATGATATAAGGATGTGCTTTTGTTCTTGCTGTTCTTAACAGATTCAAACCAGAGTTGAATTCCTTGTGCTAGCTTCATTTTAATTCTAGAGAGACTTTTTTAAGTGGGAAGGTATTTCTGTCTTTTCCACTTTATGTGAGGTTTCTGAGAGCCACTATAGATCAAAGTGAATTTTCCTCCCAGGCACCAGAACCTTTCTGATAAGGGAGTAATCTGTGTGTTGGCTGAACTTTAGTCTTGGTGCCAACTACACTGAAAATTACATTTCATTGCAAGAGTAATGTACAAAGGGTTCTCTCTAGACTTTGTAGATCTTGCACAGGCAGGACATTGGCATTTAAATGCAGTTTTGTCTGTAAATGGGCATTCACTCTGGAAACACGGTTGTAGGATGCGTGTGCGCTGCAGGAGCCTTACGCTGCAGGTAACGTGGCACAGTGGGAGTGGGAGTTTGCAGCTGGAAGCTTCTGTCTTTCCTGACACGCATATCGCAAAAAGCTGAGGACTCGTTTATGGTATTGCTCTGTTGGGTGCTATAAGGCCCAGTATTAAAAAATAATTAAAAGAGAACAATATCCATTTGTTGAGCCCAGCAGCCTGGTATGCCCAAGGGTGACACCAGAAATGCTAGCTTTCTGCATGGAGCTGTGCAGCAAAGACTCGAAAGAGTTTGTGATTTCAGATAGCTATGAAAAATGGTATTTTCCTTTTAAATGGGAATGGGAGCATTGGTTTTGTTACTGACGATTTAAAAGCCGAACAATATTTTTTCTTCTCTCTCTCTCTCTCTCTCTACACATACATATATAAATGACAACATGCCAGAAGTTTCTTGTATCATGTAACACAGGCTAGTAGTGTTTCCTCTGCGACTCTAATGCTGAGGCATTTGTGAAGCTTGGAGCTTTCTCCACGTGGTTCTGCATCAGGTTTGCTTCATGTCACTGATGTTCTCTGAAGCCTGAAATAACACATTTTAACAGGCCTCACTTTCATTTAAGTTGCTGATCTGAAGGAACCATGCTTTCTGGTACATTGTGTTAATATCTTTTGGGAAGCTAGCAAACCCAAAGGAGGAGTACTTTTGGGAAGCTAAACCCAAAGGAGGAGTACTTTTAACTATTGGGTTTTGAAGTTCACCTGTGTAATGAGGTGTTTGGCCAAATTTATTGGTCTTTTATTCCTGTTTCATTATTCAATACATGTTTTTCTTCCACATGGTAAATACTTTGTATCTGAAATACGGCTGGTTCATCTGTGATGGAATAAATGTCTTTGTGAGGCTGGACATAAGCTGAAATTTTATTCTGTGTAGGCATGGTATCTGTGGTGCTTTATAAGTTGCAGATGATGAATCTGGTTAGAGCAAAAGTCTTTATCTTTGTAAAATAGATAGCTCTTGCTTAGAGGGGGAAAGTTTTCTATAAACAGCTTGCATTTTCCTCCCATCTCACTCCATTTTCCTCCCACCAATGACTTAATGAGGAAAATGCGGGTGGTTTGTTTTTTTTGAAAGTAGAAACCTGACTGCTGAGTTCTGTCTCCTATGTAAGTAGAATGAGAGAAGTGCAATGCATTATATTCTGCTAATTAATTTACCTCTGCTTTGCTTTATTATAGCAATCTGCAAAATATTTCACTTCTCTTCAGCACCACTGAAATTACTTAAATAAACAGTAGGCTTCTCTACCTGTGGGTCTTCTCTTTGAAGTTGTTAGCACTTACTCAGTATTTTACTGCAGTTGCCTGCAGGTTTTGCACTGATACCAATTTCACAAGGTTCTTTTCTGGGTTTTACGTCTTATGCCAAACTTCAAATGAAAGTAATTCTGAACCAGTCAAGTGTGAGGTGAATTAACCTTTAAAATCATCTTTAGAAAACAAAGTAAATCTTCTATGTATTCATGCTCTGTAAAGATTTTGGGTTTTTTAAGAGTTCTTTTCTTTTTAAGGCGTTTCAGCTCATTTTTTGCTGACTGCACTATATTGTCCTCTGTATCACTGCATCTGTAGTCTTTCTCCCTTACAACTGGGCACAAGGTATTTGATGCTTGTTTCTGCTTACCTCTTATAAAGAACTGTCCTCACCATGCCTGAGTAGCCATAGTCTGTGTTGTTCTTTGCCTTATATCATTAAAGCCGTGTGGTACTGTGCGAACAAACTAAGCCTAGGATTTAAAAATAGCAATCTTGTAAAAAGGTAGGAAATTTTCTTGAGGATTATTTCCTGTGTATATTAGGCAAGGAGGCTTTAAAAAATATTGAAGTTATATCTTGCACTCTGTTAACATTTCTTTTAGAAAAGGGGACACGTAACCTCCCATTCATCCATGTTTAAAGTCAGAAATACCCACTGGTATATGATGGACACTTGCCAGAGTAACTACCACCAGGTAGCAGAAGGGAAGAAGAGGAAAGGAAATAATAAATGAATGTGTAACCCCATCCTTTCAAGGGCTGGCTGGATGTCAGGCCAGGCAGTGACACACCCTGATCCACAGAAGTGCTATCTTCTAGCAAGAAAATGTTCCTGGCCAGCCAGCTAATTCTGAGTAAAATCCTGAGCGTGGCTGGGGTTGCAAGAGCTTGGCGGCTTATCAGCTTGGTAGTACAAAACGTGGAAAGTAATTGGCTATCAGAAAAAGAAAACAAATTAAGACATGGTTCAGTGGAAAACAATGGCTTTGTGGTTTTCTTTGGAATTGGAGTGTTTCTTTAGTCTCTGCCATATTTCAGTTGCTGAATGAGAAATAGACTGTAATTATAAAGAAGCATTGTTTCTTTTCCAGGCTCGCCTCTGGCCTTTGAGAGGGGGGTTTCAAGCAATACGTTGAAAAAAGTATGTGCTGAGACTCAGCTCTCTTTACTTACGTTGGTGTACATTTTTGCAGGCACCATCCTTGTTGGCCCCCTGCACATAGAAATAGACTTTATTCTCATGTAAAATCTCTCTGTACACATTGTGTCCATGTGTGTTACGGAGCTGTAACTGCAAACATTTTTGCATGCACATGACACTGAACCGGTTGGAGCGAGTCCAGAGTAGGCCACAAAGATGATCAGAGGGCTGGAGCACCTCTGCTATGGGGACAGGCTGAGAGAGTTGGGCTTGTTCAGCCTGGAGAAGAGAAGGCTCCAGGGAGACCTTATTGCAGCCTTCCAGTACCTGAAGGGGCTACAAGGAAGCCGGGAGGGGACTTTTTACAAGGGCCTGTAGTGACAGGACAAGGGGTAACGGGTTTAAATTGAAAGCGGGGAGGTTTAGATTAGATATCAGGAAGAAATTCTTCATGGAAAGGGTGGTGAGGCACTGGGACAGGTTGGCCAGCGAAGTTGTGGATGCCCCATCCCTGGCTGTCTTCAAGGCCAGGCTGGATGAGGCTTTGAGCAACCTGGTCTAGTGGAAGGGGGGGTGGAACTGTATGATCTTTAAGGTCCCTTCCAACCCAAACCATGCTATGATGCTGTGAATCTGCCTTGAAAAGTACTGGACAAAATCAGTATTAGTAAGTAGAAAAAGAAAGAAAAAAGGCTACAGAAATGGAATGTATTCTGTTTCATAAGATGTCCAAAAAAAAAAAAAGTCTCATACAGGAACTGAGAGTAAGAGAATTACCTGACTAGGATCTTAATGCAGTAGGTATTCTCAACTGTTTGTGAAATAGATAGAGGAGGTTTTGAAGGATACAGTATTATGTTCCATTCTTGTTGCTTTGGTTCTTCCTTCCCTATTCTTCTGAGTGTTCAGTTTAAAATAACTTGGAGGCCATAGCAAAACTGGATGCTTTAGCTGTTAATTACAGGAAGAAAAACTTCTGGCAACTGAGGTCTGTTTCTGAGTACATCAGAGGGAGCTAATAATACGTTTTGTGAGAACATAATGAGAATTCTTCGTGGTGCTTTTTTGGGGCACAACATGATCCAAATGGCCATGGTGCAGACTCTGAGCTGTCAGTGATGGAGCAGAACAGCATAAGGTAAATTTGTAACAGAGTGTAGTATGGTGCAGTGGGTATGTTCTTACATAAATGTGATTGCTCTGATGATTATTCCATCCAGAGGAGAAACCAAAGGAAATTTTTAGGCATCTCCTTATTGTACTTAAAGTTTATGGTTGGATTTTTACATCTTGATGAGTGAGAAATCAGTTGACCTTGTAAACTTTTAATTTCATTAAACTTGGCTGTGCCATAAAGAGGGATTCACAGTTTTGGAATAACTCTTGCTCAATTCCTTTTGAAGTTATTTAAAAATATCCTGCAGTTATGTCCCTTCTTCACAAGGGAATTATTTGCATTGTAACTCATTTTCATCTTAAAAGATATTATATTTGTGGGTTTTTATCCCTGTGAATCCTGAATGTAATTGTTTTACAGTAGCTGGAGATTGTGCTTTTCTCAGAAAGAAAAGTTGTGTACGTTTTTTGTCGCAGTACTGGCCCTTCAGTAAAATCAGAGGGAATGCAGCCAGGGATTTTTGTCAATCCATTAGTTATCCTTCATATCTCATCTTGGTGTGCATCCATACAACACGTTGCCCTAATTATTTAAAAAGAAGCCTTAATAATTTGGATATTGGACGTCCTGGACATTTTGGTTTGGTCTCATGACTGAGATGTTTGGTCAGTAACAGTGCTGCGCTGCTGGACCAGCTGCGTAGCGTGTGCTAGTGTTGCTCCTTTCTCTGGGAAAGGGAGGGGTAGAGGCAAGATCCAGCTGACCTCGCTGCATCGTGTCACTTTATCAACTGCTCAGCAGTTCAAAGCAGGGTAATAACTGTAGCCAGGGCAAACCTTCTTTTGTTTGTTTTATGGAGCTTTTCATGAAATTGCTGCAGTAGCCTATTCCATAAAAATATAATTTATGAGACCAGTGAATGTAGTTGAAAACTAAGGATAGTGAAACACCTGCTTCTTATTAGAGTCGTCTCTTCTTTGGGCTTTGTTTACCTACAGTAAAATGTACTTTCAGGGCAGCTTCCTACACTTCTGCTTTATATTATCTCATTCTTGCTAATGCTTTCACAGTCTTGTTGCTTTTGCAGCCCTTTAACTAGCTTTATGATAACATCGTGCTGCTCATCTGAATTCCTCACATAGTTCAAGAGATCAGCTGTGCCTGCACTGTGATTTTTCTCTGTGATAACTTGCGTAGGTAGTTACCCTTGTTTCATGGGTGTAACATCTGCCTTTCTACTAATTCAGTGAGATCTTTAAAATTTACCTATGAAATTATGTTATTTGCCTTGTAACAGCAACATTGCTCATATTAAAAAATTAATGTAGTCATTTTACTGTTCATGTGCCTGATCCCCCATAATTTTTCAGCCTTTTTGTTGTCAATATTTCAGGCCATGCATTTCTGTGGCCCCTAATGTATTAGGAGTGGGGGATAAGACTGTAACTCCACTCTTTCGCTCCCTCTCCACCATTATTGACTACTAGAGGTACTGAAGCTCTTTGTCATGTGTCTGCAAATTTTCTTTTCTCTATTTCTATATATATTTTTCTTTATCCATTTCCCCCTCTGGTTTGTTGTTTTGTTTTGTTTTTCTGACAAAGTGTGGACCATGATATGCAGGTGTTAAGCAGCTCCAATCTTTGGAGGATTTTCCTTCATTCATTCACACTTTATTGTTTCAGTGCAAACCCCTTCAGAAGTTCCTTTTTTCAGCTGTAGGCAGCGTGTTCTCCAAATCCCGCCCTGTTCTCGCAGCTCCCTTCTCCAGTGAGTAGAGAGGAATGGTTCCAGCAGCTCTAGGGAAGTAGTTCCCTTTTACCCGAAAGTGAGGCTGCAGAGAGCAAGGACAACCATTGCAGCTGCCCTGCACATGGCTTAGGGCAAGTTTAAATAGCGACAGGAGATGATGACAGCCCAATCCCTCCTGCCTGGTGATTTTTGGAGCTTGGAAGTCATGGGCAAAGTTAGGGAGTGCATTAATGTCAAAGCAAACAAATGGGTTCACTGAAACTGGGACTTGCAGCTGCCTCTTCCAGTTGAGCAACACCTGCTTTCACCTTCATTTCAATAAGCAAAATTAAAAGTCTCAGGCTACCTACCAGCTGGTTGTTAAAGCTGAAGCTGCTAAATGAGCAGTAAATGGTTAAATTGCACAGTTTCCAATCTTCAGAAAATTCAAGCATCTCCACATTCTTCACTCCTTCAAAACCCACTTCTGATCTCTGTTTTGGCATGTACCTCATGGTGTTGGGAAAATGAACCCATCCCTCTTACCAGTCTTTCAAGGAAATGGGTAAGAATGGTTGAGTGGTGGTATTGACGGACTTGATGATCTTAAAGGTCTTTTCCAACCTAAAGATTCTATGATTCTATGAAGGTGTCAGGAAAATGGGTAGACACTCTAGCAAAGAATTCACTGGAAACTTCCCCAGTGCTCTGGAGTGGTGTGCAAGCTGGCTGTGCTGCAGTGGAGGGCTCTGGAGTGGTGTGCGAGCTGGCTGTGCTGCAGTGGAGGACACGAGTTCTGTTCAGCCACAGCCTCCCCATTGATGTTACCATCTTCTGGATGAGTATGAGTATCTTCCTGTGACTCTGCCCCAACCCCACTTAAAACATCTCGGCTGCTTTTATAGCCAATGTCTCTCTATCAGAAGTAGGCTGACATTTCCCCCATTTTTAGGGGAAAAAAAAAAATTCTGTACTACTTAGTGACCTCCATTTTTTTTACTGTGCTTGCTTGTTCTGTCCCTGTGATTCAGAAGGATAGCTGGAAGTAGAAAAGTCTTGTTTTTTTAGCAGCAAGAAACTGCTGTTTGGATGAATACACCAAGCGTCATGCTGTGGTTTGTTGTAGAATGCACATGTGAAACTGAATTGCTTGAAAAGGATTTTTAGTGATAAGGTTAGACATTTTTAAAAGTGATTTGATTTGGGAATTTTGATAAGGTTCAGTGTAGGAATCAGCAGGATATTTAGACATCCAAGAAGAGTGCTCTTACATCCACCACATGTACCCATCACAATTGGAGCTCATTATTAATGCACTCACTGTTTCAGAAATATTGTAACACCTGGACCCGCACATTCTTCAAATGGCAGCATGACTGGCTGCCTTCCTTTACTGCAGATTGAACAAATGGTCGCTTAAAAAAAATTGACAAAATACCCACTGCTTCACTGGGCTCCATGTGGCTGCACGAATCTATTCAAAGTTGAGGTTATTACAAGACCCTAGTTGGCAAAATAAGGAGTTGGCAAACTTCTGGATGATCTGCTCTGATTCTAGTGTCATGCTGTTCTGTGATGCTGAGCCACCAGGCTTAATTTATAGGTCTCAGTGTATGTTACCTCCCCAGGACTTTTAGGTGAGAAAAAGAATTTTCATGATATTACTTCTGTGGGGTTTTTTTCAGATGGTGAACTAAGCAGCTCAGTTAGCTCAGCCATAATATTCTATCTGCCTTAGTACAACAGCTTTCCTCTTCACTGCAAATGTATTTGTCACATCAGCGGCACATGTCATGAGCTTTTGTTGTGCCCTGTGTACGCTGTGCCTTGTGCATAAGGAATGGCGAGTCCTGGTGTGGTGTCATAACGAGGCACACTCGTTCCTCCGACGTGTTGTGACTGGGCACCAGGCCAGAGACAAAGGCTTTCCAGTATCTGAGAAGTACAGTGTGCATCACTGCTTCGGAGTAGGGTTTTGCTCTGGGAAAGTCTGGATTGGTTTCTGTGAAAACCATGGGGTCAGCTCCTGATGCAGTGATGATCCTTATCGGGAATGGATGTGATCCAAAATGTGCTGGTTTGTTCAAATAGGTGTGGTTAAATGATGGTACAAGGAAGAGAAAACATTTTATTTTAAATAAAAATTATTTCCTTGCTATTTTTATGATGATTCCTAAGATGATGCAGAAATTTGGTCTGTTAATTATTGAAATAAGCTCTCCAGCTGAATGGCAGCTTTAAGCCCTTGAATGTCCTGATGTAGTGGTGTAACTTTGCCCACGCCAATGAGATTGGACACTCTGACAGTCGGGAGGAATTTGTGTGTGTTAACTCAGCCAGTTTTATGGTCTGCAAAAGACCATAATGCCAGTTTTATGATCCAAAAGCAGCATTGCTTTTCCGATAAGCCGGTGTTTCCAAAAAAAGCCTGTGAGGTGCATACCTGGAGTTCAAATGAGCCAGCTGCTGAGCCAGCACAGCAGGGATTGTGAAGTACATTTCATAAAAGCCTCGTATAGGCTTTTGGCTTTTATTTCTTTCTCCTTTTTGTGGTTTAAAGAAAAAAGTGAGTAAAAGGATTTGAAAAAAATCTTTAAAGAAGCATATTTAGGTGAGGACTGTCTGTTTGGGTGGGTTATTCCAAAGGCTTTACCACACGAACAAGATGGGAAATCTGAAATGCAGAGTATGTATCTTTCTGTACAGAGTAAATCAGAGCAGATTTTAAAGGATATATAAGCAAGCATGACTTGTGAGCCAGGAGGTCCTTCTGACAGAAAATTGCTGTCTTCCTTCTGCTCATAAGTGGTAACTATAGGACCTTCTAGCACAGAAATCAGCAGCAGGTGCTTCTTTGTCTTTATTAACACCAAGATCTTTAGTGAAATCATTCCCTCTCTGTAACCTTATTTGAGAGCTCACAAGCTCTGCCAATGCCAGAAGAGCAAACTTGCCTCCTTGGAGAAAGGGGAGAGAAATCTGTTGAGGTCAGCTGTAGTCTTTCGCATGAGTTTTCTTCCCAGTCTTTTCCTGATCCACAGCTTTGAGGTTTACAAAACCTTTCAAGTTCTTTTATCTTTTTACTAAGGATCAGTTTCATCTTGTTGAGGTGTTTTATAGTTTCTGCAGCTCCAAAGCATATATTGGAGACAGTCTAGTTTAATGTCAGGATTTTTTTTCTTTTGATGATGGGATTGTTTGCTGATGGAACGAGACTCCTCAGCACAGGTGGCCTGGAGAGCTGGAGGGACAGGTTCTCAGTTCTGCTGCTTCAGCGTGGAGCATCTCTCACAGAGGAGCACACTTTTCCCTTTGGACCTAAGCACTGTCTCCTCTTAGCATGTACTATGCTTTTTAATTAACTTGTAATTTGCCTAAATTGCTGCATGGTTCCAGTGGTTTGAGGGAGAGTGTAGCCTCTGAGTTTGCCTTTTTTCCTTTTCCTGATAATTTCAGATCCTATCTCTATAGCATACACCCCTCTGTGTTCAAAATAAGTTTGCCAAATCCTCTTTTTCTTGGTGTTTTTAGCATTCATCTCATTCACAGAAATGTTTTAGTAAGAGTCACTAAATAAAATAGTTTATTCCACCATGTGAACCTTTATGAAATTTGTAAATTACTAAGATAAGGCATCACGATGAGATGTGCTGATTACCTGTAGGATGAGAATGCTACAGCCCAACACAAGTTGTTTCAACACTTGCCTTTTTATCATTGTGAAATTTAGATTAAATGCCTCTGGTTTTGCTTTCTCTCCAATGGATTATGCACAGAATTAGTTTCTACAAGTCATCTCACTGACAGAGCTGTTGCTGTGATACAAAATGTAGTAGGTCCTTTCCGGATAAAACAAAACTCTCCCCTGACTGAGCGGTTAAAGCCACTGACATATCAAACCTCGCTAGTGCTTTGTTGCAACGCTGGGGATGGCATTTCATCCTGTCCTGATGGTGTGCAGTGCTGGGTCTGTAGTGATGCCTGCTCTGTTCCTCCTCCTCCTCCTCCCAGCTGTCACGGCCAGCTCGTGCAGAGAGAGTAGGTAGAGCCAGGCCCTGCGAAGGAGGACAAGTGTGCTTATGAAGTCTCCAGGCCCCGTTGTGTTCCTCGTGTTAACACAGCTGCAGTGATATCTCTGCCAGGGTCCCTCAAAAAAGGGAGCTGTGGTTAGTGTGGGTATGAAGAGAAGGATGGGTTTCTTTACTTGTGCCACAAACAGCGTGGAAACTGTGTTGGGATAAATTTAACTTTTCGATGCAGCTACTCAAATATCATTTACATACACAAAGTAAGGTTGGAAAAATCATATATTAAGAAAGTTTCCTGGCGAGACTTCTTTGTATTTTGCCTCCGTGGGGAAAAGATGCTAAGAACAGTTGGATCCTTTACTGTTTCAAGTACCTCATTTTTCATCCTTGATAGAGCTAATGCACAAATATTAGTGTAACTTGATTTTTTTAAATTGATGTTTGTTGTTAAAATTTTGTTGGAATGTTGATACTAATTTCATGTTTTGCTTCCCTTATCCATACTGGCACATTACCTAAATGTGTTTGAAGCCAGCTTCATCATAAATCACTCCTTATCCTCAAAGCAAGTGGTTTTATTACCCGTGTATAATGGAATGACAATATTCCACTTGATGGCTGAAAGAGTCAGCCTGTTCCTGTAGGTGAACCTCATTCTATTCTTACTGGTTCTTTTTCACCTCAGAGATTAACCCTCATTTTTTTCACAAAACAGCATCACTTTACATACAGCAGAAAGAAGCTTATGGGGTTGGTGAGGAGGTTCCTTCTCTCCTTTTTGTACTGTTGTGCCCTGTACTCATTGTCTGTGTAGGAGGTACTTCTTAGAGCTCTCGAAAGAATTTAATACTTTGCCTTTTTTTTTTTTTTGTTAAGACAATGTTTACATAAAGTCACAAAATACCTTGAAAAAGAAATGCTCCAAGCAGCTTGTTTTCTCTTAAATCCATAATTCTGATTTAATGTCCTGAATGAATGCAGATCACGTTAAACATATTTTGCTACACATTACCGTTGTGCATATGAAATGGTGGTGGTGAATTTCTTTTTCCTTCTACCATGTATCATCACAGCCGGCTTTGCTGTTTTATTTTTTTTAATGACTTTGATAGCATTTACAGTGACATAAGGAAACAAAAAATACAACCTGTTCTATATATAAAATTAAAAATGAGAATTTGGATGTCTTATTTTTGTCTGTAAAGAATTATGGGCTCTTGTTTAGCACCTTTGTCTCTGAAGAGGAATCATACAGTTCCATTACTTAATTTTCTGTAGGTTTAATATCTTGCATCTCTGGCTGATGTTTTCTTTCTTAGCTGTGTGGGAATAATGAAGGCATGCTTTGATGACAGTTGACTGTAAACATACAGAAAGTGTTTTCTGTGTAAGAAAAAACATTTTTACTAAAATACAGTTTTCAGATCCTTAACATGACCTTTAGTGTTTTCCACATGGGATGAGACTGCCTTGATGAGAGAGTCCCACTTCAGTTGCTTTAAATTCGATTTGATGTGGATTCCTGGTTTAGGAACTATATGTAATTTTCACCATTCGTTTAATGAAATAAGGCTTAAATATTTTAATACACAAGGACAGGGAATAGGCATATGGTCCTTCTTTTTCATGAATCCAAATAAATATGTTGTTTCCGTCTTAGCTGATAGACATTTCTGTAGCAAAAAATGAGGTGACTTTTTAAGTGCATCTGGGAATCGTGGAACACCCACAGCCTTCCCTGAGTTAAAATGTGTTTGCCTTCCATCTAACAAATGCGTAAGGGCATTACACAAACTGATAGATTTATTGTCCCTTATGGAAACTGAACTGGTAAGCTCCTGATGTGAAGAAACGACTGGTATTGAGGCAATTCCAATTCTGTCTCTGTCTTTTGGATATTAAACTTGACACACAGCTGTCATCCATCGAGCCCAGCAGAGAGTCGAAGGAAGCCTTGCTGCAGTTGTCAGTCAGCAGACTGCGAGTCAGCATGCATAAGTACACAAATAATAGCTAAAAAATTTTTTTAACCCTTTATAGTAAGACCAAATGCTAAGCTAGAGGACAAAGCTCCTTCTTGAGTCTTCACTGCTGCACTTACTTTGTGCTCACTGACAGTATCAGGTGGTAATACAGTACTTTTCCTGGTTGTGATGCATGTGGTTAAGAACTATCTAGCAGCAAATCCTCAGGAGTGGAATGCAGCAGTAGTTGGATCATCTAGGCAAATGGCTTAGCACCAGGACAGACTGTGAGAGACGTCACATGAGCTTCTGCTCTTCCAGACCAGATGGGACATTCCACGTGCAGAGGTGGCTCTGGGCATGATGCAGCTGCCATAGTGAAACCTGGAACTTGCACTGCTTCTCAAGAGCCAAATCTAACGCAGTAACATCCTTTCCTCTAATAAAAAGGAAGAGGACTCCTCGGTTTCTTCAGTAAGTTGAGAGCTTCTTTAGAAATATATGTTTGGGAGAACGTAGCAAATTTGTGTTGAAAAACAGAACATCTGAAACTTCCAAATCTCACTCAGAAGAGATTACTGATTTGGAAATGGCTCTGCAGTACTTACCTCTCCCTCTTTTTATGAAGTTCAGTTAATGTCTCCCATTGTACATCACAGCCAAGGAATCCCTAAACGCAGTATGTTTTACCCAGCACGTAGGAAGACCAGGACAGAAATCTTGATAATCCTTAAAAGGAAAAATAAAACAAAAAAAAATTTTACATATAGCTTGTAACTTTTTCTAGTTCAAATTCTAGGGCATGTTTCAACAAAACAGGCTTTTTATTAAGGCGGGCGAGGGGTGGGAAGATTCACACTTCTCACTTTTTTTTGACTAACCTTTGTGTATTCATCAAGTTGACCTAACAGAAAAAACTTGAAAATTCAGCAAATTGCTTAGCCTGATTTCCATAAATGTTGTCAAAGGAAAGGCAGCTGTTTTGCATGCTAATCTTGTTTTCCATTCTGCTCTGTTGCTACAAAACCCTGAATAACACCAATGGCTGCATGTTCCTTGTCTTGTTGAAGTCCAAACGATCACCTTTCTTGAGGATTGTCAGATCTAACAAGGGTTAAAGCATTATTTTAGTAATAAGCAGCTTTGCATATTCAGTAGTTGTAGTACAAATGGAAATACTGTTTTCTTCATTAATTATGCCAGCACTTGGGAATGAGCTGGTGGGAAAGATTTGCACTTTTGCTCATCTCAGAATAAATTCAGATGACTTCTCTGGACAAATTGTTACCCAGAATGACCTTATTACATGGCAGTAATAGGGAATGTTTTTGAATTCGGAGCAGAGTACAGGACAATGTGACTAATTGTGTGGCATAACACTCAACATAAAATAATGACTCCCATGGACACCAGGGAGCACGTTAATTAGGGGAATGATTTGTAAAATCAGATGCAAAAAGCAAGCAACTTCTTTTTTTTCTTACATTAAAAAAATAAGGCAATGCAATAGACCTTAAGGCATTTGTGTTGTGTTTCCTGGGAAATATTTCTATGTTATGCTTTTGTATATTATGCTTGTAAATGGAGATTTGAGCAGCAGGTTCTGTTTACATAACTTTCTGCCAAACCATAATAATGTCAACTGGCAGTAAGGGTGTTTGGCCCCCAGTACCTTGGTATATTGTAAATCCGTTATTTGAGTATAAATAGATTTCTCACCCTACAAATCGGTTTAGAATTGGGTCCTGATTTTGAACTGCAAGTTTCAAATGGGGCAGTTATTTAATCTCATTGCTTAGGGAATAAAAGAGCCCAGAGTGTTTTATATTGCAATTGGATATAGTGTGGAACAGCAAAACCCAGGTAGGTTTTGGAGCTTTCCTTGCAGAAACCATAACCATCCTGGACCCTGCAAAACATTAAATCCATTCCAAATCTGAGGAATGTAGGTTATTCCTGTGTTAATAGTTCAGTTAAAAAGATGGGATACTAAACTAAATTCACTGAGAAGTGAATTATCAGTAGAAAATATAAACAAGTTAGTTTTATTTTTTTCAAATAATTCTCAGCAGTAAATCAAAACTTATTTTCAGTATGGAGTTGGGGCTTGATTGCCATGACAGTGCTGGTTATTTTTATGGTTTTGGAAGACAAAATGAGAAGAAAAAGTGTTAAAATGTGGAAGAGACAGAATTCCTGGTGACATGCTTGGCATCAGAAGGGGTGGTCCATGAAAGGATAGTCAAGGCTAGGAGGTCACCCGTAAAATAACAGCTACTGGTTCAGCTGTTGTCCCAGTCTGCTGTGTATCTTCCAATCTCACTGGTTTGCTACAGCCAGGTCCCTCATATAATGAGTTAGATGCTAAGATGTTGCTTATGGTTGGGTCTGGATAATCAGTCTTAAGTGCTAAGGAGCATTGTTTTGGAGTAAAGCCAGAAGACTGTTGGGTTCTCCCTTCTTCCTTTTCTTTCCTTTTCCATGTTAGTCCCTCAATTCTCTTTTGTAAGCCACAAAACAAGGCAGATCCCACTGTACTGTTACACGTGAACTCCACTTTCCTTTCTTTATAGCAAGTGTCAAAACTCGTTGCTTTGGTTTGCCTAATCCCAGCTCATGAAAAAGGGATTGATTGCTGCTTGGAAGCATCGCTTACAAGGTGATGCTTGGAAATCGCTTTATGTTGATACACCTGTGGGCAGTGATAGTTTCATCTTATCCAAAACTGCAGTAGATTAACTGCTGCCTTCTCCTCCTTGTTTGTTGACTGATGATCACATATTGGGAATTTCTGTATTGTGCATATTAAAAGTTGCATGGAAGAAGGCTGTTCTTTATGGTGTTTGTACAATGCATTAAAATACAGTGTCTGGATCCTTGCCTGAACTACTAAGTGCTCTACCTTTAAAATGGTAGGCATTTAGATGATGGAAAACCCTAGTTGTTTTTAGCCTGACTGCTACCCTTGATGGAAGGTATAAATATTGTAGGTGGTTTGAGTACTCCAGTGCATAGAACTTGTTAGTAGCTGGCTCTTAAACATTGTAACAGCAGATATGCTGGAATATTATTAAAGAAATTAATTGGAAAATCAGTGAAACAAAACACTAAGTCACATAAGATTCGTTACAGAAGTGATGTCCCATCAAGGCCTTAGTTACTGGACCTGATGTTATGTTGAAAATCAGAATAATCCATTTCTTAACGCCAAGTTCTACATTAAATTGGTCTGATAAATACTCTACCCTGCACCGGAAGTTTGATTTTGTTAGTTGGTTATAATATTCATCTGTACAGTGCCTAGCTGCCTGTGTCTCATGTAAAAACCCAGACAATTAAGAACATACATTTAGAAGGATGTGGCTAATTGTCTTATTTACTCATGAAACGTTATGAATATATTCCTTTGATTTGCTAAGAAGTGTTGCAAAGTTGAGCACTATTATTTTTTAAATGAAATTGTGGATGCAAGAGTCTCTGTTTTTAATCCGCGGGCTCCCTCTCCTGGTCTGGGAGGTGCTTGGCACCAAGAGTTTGATCACTACAGGAGCTAGGTGAAAGTTATTTGCAAATCGATTTAGCGACAGTGTCAATGGTGTTTCCTAACTTGTGTTTCTATGTTTAATCAGAGAATTATGCTCTCCATAATGGCAATAATTAGATGAATATGAGTGTTGTGATGAATCAGGGCTGCAGGGCCAGGTTTATTGTATTCAAATGCGGATTAAGACGTGTTTCAAAAGGCCTGAAAGCCATGTCCAGCAAACAGTGTTTACAAATAAAAGAAGTGAACTTGCATATCCAAATAACTGTGTGAAGGTATGCTGCCTAATTGGACTGATACTTGCTTCTCTGACACCTTGGGGCTCTGCTTTCACCTCCTACTGATCACACTATTTCTGAAGTGGACTCTTTGCTTTGTATTTGATTGTGGAGAAAGATGATCTTCACATTAATACTCTTAGACCAGAAACACATTAGTATTGTAAATTGCTTAACAAACTTGAGGCCCTAGAGTCATAAAGCACAGCTTGCAGGAAAGAATTGTATCAAAGTCACTTACTTTTGCCTCAATTTTTAAAGGCACTTTCTAAACTTTATGAAGTAAATTCTTTGCAGAGTGAAAGAGATTTTTTTGTGTGTTTTAGCTTCCCAGTCTTCTAGGATTCTTTCAAGCTTGAATTTATTGGCATGAACAAATGTTTACAAAGCTGAAGTGAGAGAGTGGTCCTTCCTTTAATGCTCTTAATACATATGTATATTGCAGCAGACACAATTAAACCAAAAAATTATTTCAGCTCCAAATGATTGGGAATAGATGTGTTGTAGCGGCCCTGAAGTGTCACAAACCTTTGAGTACTTGGACAAAGATTTTCACCCTGACTTGGTGCTTGTTTCATGCTGATGTAAGTGATCACAGAATAGCACAGTGATTTAAGTTAATGCAGGCCCAAAAGATTTATTCAGAAGATCTGCAGTGCAGGTACAGACAGGGCTGGCAGGGGTTTTGTGTATTGATGATACTGCAAAGCAAGCACCAGACTGGTGTGCAATGCTTCTACTTTATATTATCAACCTTTTGTTCCAGGGCCTGAGCTTATAACAGATATTGAAAGCAGTCCTTTGCATTTTCATTTGTGTTAGAAACTGGGTATAAATTTGTAGCAAGGAAGATCCCACTAGTGGAATGTCAAATTCCACAACTCATTCAGAAATGCATTTCTAGGGTTTCTACTTCAGGTGTTCCTCTTGGCTCCACTTAAGTGTTAACAGTTGTGTCTGATGAAGAAAAAACAGGTTTGGGAGAACTAATTAAGGCAGTTCTCTCACTTTATTTATTATTTGTGCCAAAGACCTGGGGGATAAACTTTTCATGTGAGCAGAGGTTAGAAGATGCACGTGAGAAGTGTTAAATGCTTTGCTGCTGAAAGTTGGTCTGACTTACACTACAAGGAGGAGGACAGCTGAAGTGAACAGAAATAAAGCATAATACTTGAGTCAATAAAATTGGTATTTCCTATAAGATTTACTCTTTATGTATGGCGTTCCTCAGGGGTCGGTGTT
>NW_010238165.1:0-723 GCF_000690775.1 Eurypyga helias | reverse complement strand
AATGTCTCCGCCGGCAACCCTTCCGCGCCTTGGTGGACCAGGACGTCCAACCCGCCCGCTACCACGTGGCGTTCGGGCCGGTGGTGGACGGCGACGTGGTACCCGACGATCCCGAGATCCTGATGCAACAGGGCGAATTCCTCAACTACGACATCCTCATCGGCGTCAACCAGGGCGAGGGGTTGAAATTCGTCGAGGACTCCTTGGAGAGCGAAGACGGCATCTCCGCCTCCTACTTCGACTTCACCGTCTCCAACTTCGTGGATAACCTCTACGGATACCCCGAGGGGAAGGACATCCTACGGGAGACCATCAAGTTCATGTACACGGATTGGGCCGACCGCGACAACGGGGAGATGAGGCGCAAGACCCTCCTCGCCCTCTTCACCGACCACCAGTGGGTGGCCCCGGCGGTGGCCACCGCCAAGCTCCACGCCGAGTACCAGTCGCCCGTCTACTTCTACACCTTCTACCACCACTGCCAGACGGACGCCAGGCCCGAGTGGGCCGACGCGGCCCACGGGGACGAGATTCCTTACGTTTTCGGGGTGCCCATGGTGGGCGCCACCGACCTCTTCCCCTGCAACTTCTCCAAGAACGACGTCATGCTCAGCGCCGTCGTCATGACCTACTGGACCAACTTCGCCAAGACCGGGTGGGTCAACGGGGTGTCCCTCCCCCACCGCAACTCCCTGCGTCCTGGGGGGACCCCATCCCACGTCC
>NW_010238164.1:351-880 GCF_000690775.1 Eurypyga helias | reverse complement strand
CTTGGGTTCCCCTTGGGGAATCCCGGGCGGAAGAGGGAGGAACACCCGAGCCGGGGGGTGGAAGCCTCGGAGCGGGCTCCAAGCTGGATTCGGGGTGTCTGTCCCCCCCCTTTGCCAGGGAAGTGCCAGGAGCTCCCGGGAAACCGAGCGGCTTTGGGGATAAATTCAGGGGATTTGGGGTCGCTTTCAGGCCGAAATGCCCCAAACCGGGGGTTTCCAGGACGATTCCGACCTTCAGGGCCGTTCCGGGGTGTTGAGGTGTTTCCCGGCTCGTCGCCGTTCCCAAACCCGCTCCTTTCTCCCCCTTTTTCCGGCAGCGCCTGCTCCTGCCTCACCTCTGTTCCTAAATCTCCTAGTTTCCCCCCGTTTTCCGACAGCGCCGGCTCTGCTCCGTCCCTGAATCCCGTTTTCCGACAGCACCGGCTCCGCTCTGTCCCTGAATCCCCTGTTCTCCCTGTTTCCCGATGGCACTGGCTCCTGGCTCCTCTGTTCCTAAATCACCCAGTTTTCCCTCATTTCCCTGCGGCGC
>NW_010238164.1:0-289 GCF_000690775.1 Eurypyga helias | reverse complement strand
CCCTGAATCCCCTTTCCCGGCAGCGCCAGCTGCGTTCTGTCCCTGATTCCCGTTTCCCACAGCACCAGCTGCGCTCCATCCCCGAATCCCCTGTTCTCCCCCCGTTTCCTGATGGCACTGGCTCCCAGCTCCTCTCTGTTCCTAAATCACCCAGTTTTCCCTCATTTTCCGGTGGCGCCCGCTCCACTCCGTCCCCAAATCCCGTTTTCCCGCGGCACCCGCTCTGCTCTGTCTCTGAATCCCGTTCTCCCCCCGTTTCCCAACGGCACTGGCTCCCAGCTCCTCTCTG
>NW_010238163.1:10960-15952 GCF_000690775.1 Eurypyga helias | reverse complement strand
GCCGCACCCTGTGCTGGGCACACGGCATTTCTCTGAAACACAGGCAGAAACAGCAAAGCTGGTGACTTCCCTGCGAGAAGAGCTGGGCAAGAGGCTGCTTTGGTTACAACTGACCAGAGAGTTTACCTGATGCAGTGGGAAGATGGGGAAAGCGCACGGTGTCGTGTCCCCACCACAGCACCAAATGGGAATCCCTGCCGGGACCAGCACAGCGCCTGGCGGGGAGGTTTGTGCTCGCTTCAGCTCCGTGCACCCCAATCAATAAAAGTAAATAAATATACTGGGGGACACACACCCTACAGTATAGGTATACTTACTTGTGAATCATATACACGTACCTCTGGACTAACATCACGTAGGTGATAAAATATACACAAAAATAGAAATTAAAAAAGGATGAGGTTAAAATGAAATAAGTCCTAATGGTACAAACAGTATTTTCTTCCTGCACCCCAAAGGTGTTTTCTTCTGCGTGCACCCCACTTTGGAGACTCTGAGGTACCGAAAAGCCTTCCCGTGCCGGTGGGCGTAGCACCCTCTGCTCGAGGGTGGGAGGTGCAGGGGTACCACGGAGCCCCCCTTCGCCTCCCACCCCCAGAAGCAGCAAAACCCAGAGGCAGGGAAGCGGGATGGGAAACCCACAAGGCGCCCCGTGCTCACCCCCCCTCCCCAGCTGCTGTTAGGAGCAAAGGGTGCCTTTCCCCGCTGGCACAGCCTGGGCTGCAGGGAGTGCCAAAGACGAAAGGGGGTTTGGAAAGCAAACAAAGGAACGGAAGGAAAATATCTTGGACAGAAGATAGAGAGCATAAGTTATAAGTCCTTTGGGAGGTGCGAGGGAGGGGGAGGGTACGCACACGTGAACGTAGGATGCAGCGAGCAGCAACTTTGATCTCCCAGGACATCTGGCACGAGGGCATCCGCCATACATCTGCCTGTGGGGCAGGCCCAGAGACACGCGTGACTGGCAGAGGGGGATGAAACCCCAAAGCAAAGCGATCGCCGTTTCCCATGCTCCGCGCACCTTCTCCTTCAAAGCAGGCGGGCGGCATCAGCCCCGGAGAAAAGAGAGGCGCTGGCGAAGCCAAGCGGCGTCCGGCTCCCCGCTGTTCCCACGCCTGGCAGCGCCCAGGGCCAGGCACCCAAGTGCCCATCCTTGCCCCCTCCCAGACTGCTCCGAGCGAGGTGGGAGCTGTGGCCATGGCTCGTGGGATGCAGGGACGTCAGCTAAGCAGGGCCTGGAGAAAGGCGAACAACCCTTGGTGCACGTGCCCTGGGTTTAATTTCAGTGAGGCCTAAAAAATGGGCACTCTGACCCCAGAGGGTACAACATGCCCCCCGGCACGGGCACAGGGGGCTGGGCAGGGGGGCGAGGAGGGGCTGGTGCTTTGGTGGGGACGGACCCTAAATGCCATGGTCAGATGTCAAAGACGCTCAGCCCCAGCACTGCGAGTTCAAGCACTTGGAAAAAAAGAACCCAAGTGGTTTGCTTGCGAGGGAAGAGGGTTTGTGTCCCCTTGCCGTGTGAGCAGGGAAGGTGTTCAAGCTCCTTGTAGAGGAGGTGTAGAGGCACCATTTTTGAATGGAAGCGGACTGTCGAGTAACGTCACCTGCAGCTTGGCCAACAGAGGAACAAGCCCTGCCCCGGGGTCTGCCAGAATCAAGCCCTGGCAACAAGCACCGCTGGCACGTTTCTGGCCTTTCAGGAGGCTGAATTTAGGTACCTTTGTCCCTGCTGAGAGAGCCTGGGAGCTCGTGCGCAGGTCCCTCTTCCTCCTCCTTGTTTGAGGAGCTGCCTCCCCCTCCAGCGCGAGGTTTTCTCTTCAGGATGCAGAAAGGTCTGTCTCTCCTCCTCCTCGCCGAGCTCAAAGGATCCTTGTCCAACAAGGGGCCGAGCAGCGCATTTCTCCGCAGGCTGGAAATCAGCACACGGCTCCTTCCTAGAAAAAAGTACCCTGGTTCCAGGTGGTCAGGTCAGAAAGGGTGGGCTGGGTGGTGCGAGGCCACGCTTGCTGTTCACAAAGGGCCAGGTGAAACGCTGAAAACCTCCCTTCTGACCCCAAAATCTAGGGGCTCTCCAAGTGCTTGACCAAGGGCGGTTCGTGACAGAGTAACTTCCCAAGGGAATCTGTATTTAGCAGCGGGGAAGCGCGGTAGGATGCGTTTCCCTAGGGAAGCGGAGGATCAGAGGGAAGGGAGAGACGGGGCAGGCGGCCAAGGGAAGCGGGGTAGACCGGTATGCGCAGGCTGCGTTTCCTCGGGGGAGATTCGTTTCAGATGCAGGTATGTCTTCAAAGGGGACACCCGGGTGCGGGGGAACATGCGCTCCCGGGGTGAATCGCCCCCCCTGGGAACGTGAGTGGAGAGGCAGATGCCTACGGGAGCCGTTTCCCAGCGGATGGTTCTAGTTTGCTGCTGATTTTCCTAACGCAAGGTAGTGGTGTGGGATCTTCCAAAAGCCCGTGCAGCCTGGGAATGTCAGGGGTCGTTAGTTGGGGCATTGGAGGCGGTAAATCTGCTGGCATCTCCCATCTTGTCCAAGCTAAAAGGCAGGGTCCTGATGCAGCCGGATGGTCTGCAGGGCTGGCTATAGGCACAAGCCCTGCAAGACATCCTTGCCACTCCACTGGTGGAGCAAATCCCAACCTGGGATTTGGAATTGTCGCTCTGGGGAGCGACAATTAAAGCAAAAGGTCTCAAATCCCTCCGGCAGAAGCATATCATGTGGCACACCCGGAGCAGCTTCCCTTGCCGAATCTCCCATCAGGAGCTGGGCGAGCAGCAAGGCATCCCCCCCGCCCCAAAGCGGTGCCCTTGCGCCCCTTGGGCAGGCGCCCCCCCCTCTCCCCGGCCCCCGGCGCAGGCCAGGCGAGGGTTTGATGGATTGCAATCCTCCTCTGCCATGGTCAAAACAAAGGTCACGGCCCGAGGAAATTGCAAACAACTTTTGCCCACCGGCCCCGGAAGATCGGGTGCATTTGGGAGAAGGGGGTGAGCTTTTTACGATCCCTCCATCCTGGCAGTTTCTTTGGGAAAGGAATTTTAAAAAGAGCGGCGGGGGGGGGAGGAGCGGGCCATGTAGGGAACATGTGGCCTCCTGGTGCTGACAGAAGCGGAGGTGGCAGCCCCAAAATGCTGCTCCAGGTGCTCCTGCCCCTTCCCACCTTCTCCTCCTCTGGGAAAGCGGCTCTGTCTCCCCTCTGCTGGGCGACCACAGGGTTGGAGATCCCTGGCTGCTTGGAGACTTTGCATTTTATGTGGGACAAAATCAAAAAAATTAGTTATGAGAGGGTAGTTTTTTTTCTAGTACCTATAACTAACATTTCTGTGAATGGAAACCATTCATTTTAACCTAAATCCGAGTCCTCCTCAGCTACTCTAAATGCCTCAGTCCTGCCTTTCTGCACAAGGTGGTGTCTCCTGTGCTAAACTTTGGGGACTAATAGGAAAAGCCAAGATGGGAACAACCTGCAGGAGTCATTATTTTTAGGGAAATGTACATAACAAGAAAAAACCCTTTTCTAAAACACTGATGGGTGCTAAGGGCACTCCAGTTCTTCCCTTGCTGTTAGGCACTCCCCCCCTCCCCCAAAGACCATCAGCAACGGCAAAGCTTTCCCACATTCGAAGCTGGGATGCCCCATGAGGTGGGGGAATGGGGTGGGGGGGCTGCCATGTATTTCCACACCCAGACTGGGCACTAAACTGATTCCTGTTGAATATAACACATCCTCCCACCCCTAGTTCAATCCTGCATGGGTTAGCGAGGTGCTCTCGGATGGCTGGACACAAAGCTGGAGGTGGGAAGCATCCAGGTTCTCAGCAAGAAGTGGGATAGAAAGGAAGTCAAGAGTTTAAAGCCTCAGCCCAAGAGCTCAGGAAAGCCTACTCTGGGTACAAGGGGAAAGCTTTGATAACCCACAGAGGGAAGGAAGGAGGAGGAGAAGTGAGAACTGTGGACAGCATGGAGTAGGGAGAAAGGTAAAAAATCAGGGGGACACGTGGCCTAGCTTGGTACCGCCTGTCATACTCATGACAGCATCTCATCAAGGTCGGGACGTGGCATTTCCTATAGCACAGATAAGCTTTGTCTTCGCCTGGGGTTGCAAGGCAGCTCTAACAGCAGCGACTTTCCACCCCTCCCCGGGACTGGTTCTAATTAGTGCCGGCTCGGCTCAGCGCCGGCTTAGCCCCAGGATTAGAAATCTCCCCCTGCCAATCCCCCTCTGACCCAAACACTTCCTGGGACTGACGGGGCGACCGAATTCCTCCCCTTCCTAAATTGGACAGCTTGCTCTCGTCACCCCGAACTCTGGCCCCCGTGGAGGGGGAGAGGGGGAAGGGGGATACGTGACAGAGAGCAGCCCCTCGCTCGCCCCCGGGAACAACTTACCTCACCCCGGCTCGGAGGAGCCAACGTCCTCAAACAGCCTCTGCAGGGCCCGGAGCTGCAGCCGTGCCGGGAAGCACTGGCTGGGATGTTTGGCTTCACCCGCCTGGCCTGGGCAGGAGGGGCAGCTCCCGCACCCAGCTGGCAGTTTTGGGGTGCTCGGGATGTCAGGATGCAGCAGATCGCACGGTGGGCTCCTCCACGTGCCCGAGGGCAGGAAGGTGCGCCGACACGGGCTCCTGCGGGCTTCTTCGCATGTAAAATAGACGTTTGTGGTGGGATAAGGGACTCTCGAACCAAGCCGGGGGTACAGTGAGAGCTGGAACAGCCCCGGGAGGGGGAATGCGCTGGGGATTTAGTCAGGTCTTGACCAATTCGTTCAGCTGGGCTTGTTTGCCCAAAAATGCCGGCGACCTCGGGGCACGAACTCGCTAGTCTAGGGCGCACAGAGGGAGAGAAGAGCTGCAGAGAGAAGGTGAGGCCCCTGGTTTGGCCAGCGAGCGTCGGGCCCGATGCGGCAGAGAAAGACTTTGTGAGCCTCCTTCGGTGCTGCGAGCCGGGGGAGCGCGCTGGGCGTGGGCGCAGCCCAGGCGAGGGTCCCGCAG
>NW_010238163.1:3249-10918 GCF_000690775.1 Eurypyga helias | reverse complement strand
CAGCAGGAGGAGACAGTGTGAGCGAGAGCACGTTACCAGTCCTGGATGAAGCGGGGGAACTTTCACCGGCTCGAGTTGGGGTGGAAAGGGAAGGCGCACACAGCGTGCACCTGGGAGCCTTTGTGCCCCCTCGCCTTCTGCCGTTCAGCCCCCACGTCCCCTTTTGCTGGCACTGACTCTTAAGGAAAATCACCTCGACTTTGTCCTGATGAAAAGCTGCTGAATCAGAAAAATTAGGCAGGTTACTTATTCGGGGACCAGCCAAGCAAGGGCCAAGCGCGAGCTGCCCTCACGCACCTACAGCGGGCACCTTCCCACACGAAATGGTTCGGCCAGGTGGCAGCTTTGGTGCCGAACGCCCCGTGAAAACGCCTTTCAGCACCTTTGGGCTGCGACCCCTGCCCCAGCTCACGTGGGAGTTGCAGAAACAACAAACGGCAAGTGCCAGTTTGGGTCCAGAACGGACCCCAAAGGCTTCCCATTCCCCCAGCAGCCCCTGGGGGCCATCATACCCTACGCTGCTCAACTTTGAAGCAGCACAAAAGGGAACCACGACGGCTGAATTTGTTCCCCCTTCGTGGCAGCATCGCACCTTGGGCTTTACTCAAGGGCAGTCACCCCTTCTAAAGCCAAGAGAGGTTTTGCTCGGGTGTGTGGGAACGGATTACCTGCGCGCAGTGTTCTGGGGAGGGGGACAGGCTTTCCAGCACACTGGGGCTGTAGAAAAGCCCGCAGCCCACCGGGGACTCAGGGGAAAAGCGGTGACACCATCTCATTTCCACAGCTGGGTTGGTTCGGAGGCAGACAGCTGTGTTTCCGAAGGGGAAACGATCCCAATTAGCTTTCCAGGTGCTCTCTTGTAAATGGCTTTCAGGTGGTACAACCGGGTCTGACTGCAGGCCAGGGCTTTGTCTCTCTGAAAAAAAGAGCCCCCCCGTGTTCCCCTCCCACCCCCATCCGCTCCCCCCTTACAAAGGAAAAGGGAGACCATCCAGGAGACAAGAAAACACACATACAGCATGGGTGATTGCTATTTTAAGAACGTACTTTATACAAAATAACCAATTCATATGGAAATAAAATCTACAGACCTCCAAGGATCAAGCTTTTAAAAAAGTTCTTTAAAAAAATTACCCAACACACAGTATTAAACTAACTATTGAGGTAACTGTCGCTCTTGGGGAACAAAGGTAATCAGCAGACCAAGACAAAATATACACAATATAAAAATAAATAGCATTCCCCTTTCCAGTATTGACCAGGAAAGTTCACAGGACTTTGCAGCAGCAGGAGAGAGAAGAGGATCCCTGACACTGTGCTCTACAGGATGGGGAGGGGAGCGGGGGCGAGAGCCAGGGCTCCTGGGCACCAGGAGATGGAGAGGTGCAGGATCTGAGCCCCAGCTAGGGAGAGGAGCACTGGGGCGAGCAACTCCAGCGTGAACTCCTTCCACTGAGAAATCCAGGCTATCAAATCCAGCCTTTCCTAAACAGTACGGGCAGCCGGCCGGTTCCGTTTCTAACCGAGCCGGAGATGAGCAGGACCAGCCCTCGAGCATCAAGTCCCACCACCCAGCAAAGCAGCCCAGTGCAGAGCCCCACGCAGGTCAGATTCCCCCCACGGAAGGATGCAGGCGGGGGTTGTTTTCACAGCTTGGTGTGGGAGGTCTCTGCCGCAGCATCAGCTCACCCTCCCGTGGCCCTGGGACAGTTGCAATCGGTTGACAAGGGCCAGGATTTTGCCCCCATGGCCCCTTGACCCCATCCCTGCCCAACAACAAAAGACACAGCAACATAAGAACAGCCTTACCCAAGAAGAGAAAGGCCCCCGTTTTCTCCTTGTGCCCCCAACAGACAGATTACATTCTTTACAAACTTACAATAATACAAAAAAACCCAACCTCACCCAACTTCAGAAAAATGGACCTAGTGGCATAGGCTCCCCTCCTACCTCCCCCATCAATGCCAAGTCAAGCAGCAGTGGGTCGCTCTCCTTCCCCAGATGCATTAATCAATGGTGCACCCAGCCCTCGCTCCGCGGCAGCAACAGGCACCCCCCTTCCACGTGCCCGGCTTCATGGAGAAGGCTTGCCTGTACCAGCTTGCTCCCTTCCCTTTATACCATCCCAATCACAGGGGAAGCAACCAGCCCTCTCCCGGCTACCTAAATCAATCCGACATTGGGAAAGCAGGAACTTGGCGTGGATAAAGCGAAGGGCCATGAAAAGCACCTTGCTTCCCACTTAAACTGGGAAGCATCCCAGCGTTTCATAGCCATCTGCTCCCCGAAACAACACGGGAAGTCAAAGTTGCACTGCTGCACGTTATTATTGCTCAGAAAAAAATCAGGCGGTGGTGTTCATTCATCTATCAAGGAAGAGAGGCAACAGCTTTCATGGTGGTACACGGTGTATATATATTTAACCTAAGCTCCTTTGGAGGTAGACACGCCAGGATCACGCGCAAGCACCCTACCTAGGGGCCAGGAGCAAATCCTTGTGCTGGAAGAGGGCCAGACATCACCACGCCAGGATGGCAAACCCCAGGGACACACAGGAGAACACCAGTGAGCCACCGAGGACACCGTAATTCCATGAGGAGAGCAACTGTGCTCCCCACCTGCTTTCTATATGCGTGTGCAGAGGAGGCAGCTGGGGAGTTCAACCTTCTGCCCTTCCACTCGCGTGGGCAGCGAGCTTTCATCTCCGCACATGACAGCAACCGACCGCGGCCAAGCGAGCAGAGGGAAAGAAACTTGAAAGCTAGGAAGCAAGGAGAGGGGAAGTGTCGGTGCATGACACAAAAGGGGATCAGAGGACTTTCCAGACTCAAAGTTGAGGCCTGAGCTCCGGTAGCTGCCTGGCTGGCTTCAGAAAGGGAGATTGCCCCCCTGTCGTACCCACCAGTGTTTGCGTGCCGTAGGTGGCTGCTTGTCTCTTACGCATTTGAGGGCCAAAGGAGTCCCTCGTGGCCATCTGGCCTAACCGTGTCCACAACGAGGGAACTGTGTCCACACAGAGTCAGTTCCACTTTTATCTAGAAGATATTTCACTTACCACCCTTCTGCTAGTGAGCCAGGTGTTTTCTCTCCCTCAAGGACAGAGGGACTTGCTAGAGTTGGTGAAAATCCCAATTAATCCTCAGCCTTAATTAACCCTTCGTCACCTCTTCCACTGGTAGACGCAGCTCTTGCTCTCTCCCGGATGTGCTGTCCTCTAACATAAAGAGAGGAAGACCTTTGCCGAAAGAAACCTGCTGCAGATCAAGGGGGGAACCCCCAGTCGATGCGAGGCCAGCGGTGTTGGAACTACCAAACGCCCCACGGTGTCGCAAATACTGTGGGTGAGCCGAGAGATCAACCTGAAAGGGCGCAGCACCACCCGGCCGGCCACATCTCCCTTCAGAGGTACCCTGGATGTTGCTATCTAGTCTGAGATACATACAACCCTGCCCTGAATTTCCTTGCCTAGGAGTGGAACGAGCCTTGCTGTTGTCATTCCGGGAGCTCCTATGTAAAGACAGCTGGAAATGGGTGCCCCCCTCCCAGCTCTTTTTGCAGAGGGAGGTGGGCAGCAGCGAGTGAAAACCAGAATTCGTTCATTATGTGCCAGTTAAAAGCGTTTTCCTTCCGCACGAGCGGCGGGGGTCCTGCCAAACCCAACGTGCCTTACTCCCGTCCGTATGTTAAACAGGTACAGATGGGGAAAGGCTGGAAGGCCAACGGTTGAGACGCTTTCTTGGTTACAATGAGCACGCGCTCCTAAAGCCCACCGCATGGCCTGCAGCCGCAGCGCTACGCTCGTAGCCTGCCGTCTCAACGTCCGCCTGGCAGAAAGGACACGGCGCTCGCACACCTGCTCCGCGACCACCAGCGGCTGGAGTAAAGCAGAACAGGGATTCTCCAAGAGCAAACTCCTCGACCACGGATGCGGCGCAGTAAAAACTTTTTAGGGGGGTGCTGCGATTAAGGACAGGGCCTGTTGCACGACTGCTCTGTGGCGAGGGGAGCCAAGGGCAACCAACACCATCACAAACTCCCCCGCTTGTCTTCTTCCCCATCACTCACTTCAGCGCCTTCTCCGAAACCCCAGAATGCACGCAGCAACCCCATCTCCTTGTAAAAGGAAAGCAGAACAAAACCGCTGAGTGCAAAACAGCAGCCCTGGCTGAACAGAGGGATGCACAGGAGACTGACAGAGATCAGCAGAGGGAAAAACGGAAGGTTGTTTTCTATTTATACTTCCATTTTTATACGCAGACGTGTTGGGGTGAGAAGCTGCAGAACTGCCTAAGTCAGCAGAATGAAAGACAGCCTCTGCGACTAGCTTTCAGATAAGACATCGAGAAGCTGATAGCTCTCCAAGACCCCGAGAAACCACACTTACAAAAATATACACAGGAGGTTCGTTTCGGAAGGTCTGCATGGAAAAGGCATTTGGCAGGCAAGGAAGGATCAGCAGCTCTTCCAACAAAAGTGTCTCCATGTACTTTAGAGTCACAAATCAAACCAGTTGGGCCTTGAAGCTTCAAATTTACTTTCCTCTTTTGTCCTCCTCATTGCAGGCTGGTGCCTTGGATTGCTACCGAGTGGTTTGGTGGGTCACGCCACGGAATTTATAGGCTGCCAACTTCTGCTGGACACAGCTAAAAATCACTGTGAAGCCTCAGTGGCTGGCCTTCTTAAAATATTTAAGTTGAATTGCCAGAGCCTTAAGTAGTACTTAAGATGCCTGAAGCTTCCAGAGTCCCAGGGGGAGTTTATACCATGGCATTTATAATGGCAACCGGACATCTCGGGAACTTGGGAACACCGCGCACCGCTTGCAGAGGGTGGGGCGACGGGCAGAGCAAGACACCAAAAAGCCCGAGTAGCGTAGAAAGCCCTCCTGAGAATACTGGAAATTTTTGGCATGCTCAAGCATGGTCAGCCTGATATTTGTTCTACATATTATATAGTCTTGTTTAGCATGAAATGCGTAATTACAGCAACACACCCCCTCCGTATGGGAAAAGTAATAGCTATGGGAAGCTTTGCAAAGCCACTAACTCAAGATGCTTGCTGAAGAAGGACCAACTGGTAATACACTATCCTACAACAGTGCTGGGGGAGGAGAAAGAGAGCTGCCAATCAGAGTCCTAAATTTCTCTGTATTGTGTTGAAATAGTATTTACGATAGTGACACAAGTATGGCACTCAAAAGCCAGGATATTTTAAAATGCAGCTACATTTCTCCCGCACCATATGCCAAGCCGTGACAAAAAGTACCACTGTACATAGAGCTGCCATTTTACTCGTTTCTAAATCCCTCCTTAAACTCATCTCTTCCACAGCATCTCTACCAAACAGCCCTGTGCAGCATGGGCTGGGAACCATAAAATACAAAATTCACATTTTCTGCTTCTCCTTGTGCATTTCTACTGATGTTCCACCCCAGCAACCCACTCCCAGCCCTGTGCGCTCTGAGGGGTACCAACTTTCCATGATTTGCTCAGATTGCGCCTAGTGAGACAGAGCTCTAATTTTGAGGGCATCCCTAGATGTCATCATAAAAAGAAGGAAAAAAACCCCAAAACCTTACGAACAAAGCATTTGAAAGTCTGGAAACTCTGAGCTAAGATCCCACAAGCATCTCGCTGTCTTAGCGTGCCCTGTCCCCAGGACAGCCCTCTTCCTGCAGCCCAGCCATAGGTACCCCTAGGCTCCATTAGTACTTTTCTAATAAAAACCATGTGTCCGCACAACAGCAGGTTGTTAGTCACTTTAATAAGTACTGCTGACGACACCAAAAGCCATTTACCTAGAAACCCTCCCAGGAGGAGTCAGCGTTACTACTCTCTTGTCTACACCTGCAAGTCAAACTCTTTTCCCAGATTTCCATTCTGTCAGGTAAGGGATAATATCTTCATGTCGCACACTCCATATAGGATCCTCAGGGTATCTATCGCTGTCTAACACTCCACTACCCTCTCCAGGCAGACCACAAGCAATCCTTGCCTTTATCTGTCCCCTGTTTTGATCTGGGCTTGGTACTCATCCAGATACCGTGACCACTAGAACCATGTTTTCAGTGCCAGCTCCAGCTGAAGGCCAAGAGTGCTTCAGCTTGGTTGTTTGTGTGTTTGGTTTGTTTTATAGCTGCTAAAAACCTCCTGTTCCACCAAGTTCACAATGGGCTGAATGAAAGGCACTTCAAATATCCGGGTAAGTGCCCGTGATAGAGAAGACACAGGCTGACGTATGGCAGGGGGTTGTTTGCAGAATCTACATTCACTTCTCCAGCATTTCGAATACTTTGCTACACGTTGTATTTCACAGTTCCTCTATTTTTAGATGTGCTATTTTATTTTTGTATCTACAATGAACTAAAGATTGCTTTACAAGGAGAAGCAACCATGGTTTTGTTTCTCCCAGATTTAGTGTCTCGAAGAGCAGTTATACATGCACAGTTTTTCGTAAATACCTACTACTGCTTCAGCTCCTGCCCTCAGTGAAGGATCGAAACCCTCATTTCCAAGCAGCTGGGACACGTCTTAAAACCCAGTGCCAGGTAACAAGCCAGCAGCAGCCCCTCAGGTCTGGGACAAATTCAGGTCAGCCATAGTATAATGCTCTTGGCTGGGGAGAGCAGTTACCTGCTTCTCAAAGGACAACCTCCAGAATCACCTATTCCACTTCATACCAATCCACCGGTGACAATTGCTCCCTGACAGATGAACACAAATGACAAAAAAAACCAACCCAACCCTCACAAGATATCTCGCCTTCGTAATGCAATGGCATCTATAGATAGATATTTTAAGTAATTCACATTATATTGAAGTCTTCCTTTGTCAAGGAGCCAGCTGTCCCAGGCAACCCACCGGGATTGAGGCACCAGCTCATGGGCTACCTGGAGCAGGGACTAGGAACAACTGTGTTTACAAACACGCTTGTGGGAAGAGCATGAGGAAGTTTAACTCCCATTAGGCTTGAAAAATTGCCTTGGCCCTGCACAGCTCAGAAGCACTGGTACTATAGCAACAGAGCAATGAGCATTGGTGAGATGGCACTCTCATGGCAGTCCTTCCTTCTTGTAGCTATTTCACTGAAGAATGTTTCTCATCTTTTAGGCTTTTTGTGCTTCCAAAAGTTTAGGGCAGAAGGAGAAACGGCTCGGTGAGATACCACCTGCCATTTGCTCAAACAGCTTTGCGAGCACACGGTAGATCTACGGAGCAGGACGAAGGCAGTGCAGTTGTGCACGCTAGTGCAATCCAGCTAAAGATATGGGTGGTGGCACCATCCAAGACAACAAAGCAACTGGGAAAATTCTCCAGAAAACTGGAGGCAAAGACTCTGCCTTCGCTGGTACCACGGACTAAAGGGTATGCTGCTCTGCCCTCATTTCTGCTGCCACTCGTGCCTTTGCCAGCACAATTTGTCCAGCACGTTGGTACATCCTCCTTTTACCCACACCGCTGTCCCACCAGCACGACCAGCAGCCTGCACTAGGGCTGTGGGCCCAGCAGGTCCTGCTGCCCCATCTTGTCACGTAGCAGCTCCACCTTGTTCTACCCCAGCCCCCCCCGAACAATCAGCTGTGTTTTCTCATCAGGTTTAAGACAAGAATAAAGACCTAGAGATGAGATTCCTTTGTCAAACCTACATTCGAAGGTCAGCGCCTGGCGAA
>NW_010238163.1:2120-3201 GCF_000690775.1 Eurypyga helias | reverse complement strand
TAGCCCTGCGGGACTTGCTGCTGCATCCCTAATGACAACAAAGGCCAAGACTCAAGCACACAGCCCTCCCACCCCTCGTTCCCCCAGCCACGCCATCGTAATGTTCGGTTTCGAATCAGCGCTTTCTCATTCGCCCGCGCCTCGCCAACACCAAATCCAACTCCACAGGCCAACAAACGGCTCTCGCTGCAGCAAACCAACCGCTCCCCCAAAAGCGACATCATGCTCCTCCTTCTCAGGCAGCCACAGGTGCTCAGGAACCCCGGGGGACTTTCCGCTCTGCTGCTGCTAGTAAATGAATACAGCCGAGGGACAGAGAAGGAAGGGTGGGCACTTGGCTCCTCTCCTTGTCAGCAGGACAACACAGTTTTACACAAAATTTGTTCTATGAGATAGGTGCTGCTCCACCCCCAGCTGCACCCGTTTCACAACAGAAGCCTAAGGTGACCAGTTATTCCATTTCTACTTTCTAGAGTGAATGTCTCTCCTATCAGAAAGGCAGGGAGAAGGGTACTATACTAGCAGAAAGGACAATGCCACGAGCGTCCTGTCCTGATTTCAATTCCTGGTCCTGGTTTCCTTGTTCCCCCATGATGACAGGAGCTGGAAGTGCACTCAGGCCATGGATCCAGAGGGGCGGAGGTGGAGGTGAGGAGGAAGGAGGAAGAAGAGAAAGAGGAGGACACGTTATGCTCCTGAGCAATTCCCACTATTCAGTCAACCAACCGTCGGGTCGCGTCTCGGTTGCAGAGGACAGGAAGGGGACAGCAAGTCATCCGTCACACGTTCCCTCACCTCTCCCCGCTCCCCTCAAACCCTCACCCTTATCCTGAAAAATTTCAGTGTGATATGATTGTAAACAGTTAAGGATTCCTCCAGTGCTAAGCCCACTACAAGCTGGGCCCACCCCCTCCCCCATTATGTACAATACATTCACCAACAACAGAAATTTATTTAAAAAGGCAACAGGTTAAATTCTGTAAACTGGATCCAGCTCCAAAACACACACATTAATACTACAAGTAAAATTCCATCGTCATCCTCTTCCACCCTGAAAAATATACCTGAGTTTAGCAGTCAA
>NW_010238163.1:0-1985 GCF_000690775.1 Eurypyga helias | reverse complement strand
AGCACCGCTCTGGGTCTCCAACGCAAAAGCCGTCGCGGCACCGTGTTCCACGGACCCAGGAAGCTACATGCTGCTCGGGCGAGGGGAGGGTGGGAGGAAGGCCTATCCCTCCTCCCCCCGTTGTCCAAATCACGTGTGGCTTTCGTCTGTGTGAGGTCCTTCCTTCCTCGGACTAGCTCTGGAAGAGGGAAAACAAGAGTTGGAGGGTTTAACCAGCAGCTTTAGAAAGGAATAACCTCGTGACTGCATGCAGCCAGTTAAAGGTGGCACTGTCGGCCCACCTAGGTTAGGTTTTGCAGTCACTAAGCCTACACAGACATCCCCAGCTCCTCTGCAGAGCAGTGGTTCGCTTCCCAGCTTCTTCCAGCGCTCCCCACTCTCATCAAACACTTCAACCCTTAAACCAGCGGGAAGAGAAAGGCTCGCATTTCAACTCTGCTCTCTCTCGCGGCCCTTACTTGATCCAGAGGCAACGCTGATGGTTTTTGTGACGTCAAGTCTTCCCGGGACATGGTTGCTGCAGGCATCTTTGGGAAGGGAACTTGAGCCTGATGCATTTGCATTCTGGAGCCAGGTTGAATGGAGAGAGTTTTAGGACGTGAACATTAAGAGCAAATCCCACCTACTTGGTCAACCGCGGACACACACCATTCGCACGCAAGCACGCATCGTGTGTATTCTTCCGGCTTCCCCCAAAACACCACCTTTCCCCCATGCCACCCCCACGGTGGCTCAGTTGCAAGCCAAGCCTCCTGAATACTGGAAGAAGGACTGTCACGCCGGGACTGTGGCAAAACAGTGACAGCCAAAGCACATTTATAAAATCTGAGCAGGGAGTTTTGGGAGTAGCAGCGTGTTCCACTCGGGAATAAAACGTGATATGCAGTCTCAGCGAGAAGTCATATTCTGTGAGGGAAATCTGAGACAGAGAGCAAGGGCAAAGCCAAAGGACAGAGAAAAAAGGGGGCAACGTTAAAGTGAAGGAGTTTATAACAAGAGGCTAACTTCCACTTTAGTTAGCTACTCTGCCCCGCTCTGAGAAAGATGCAGCAAAATTCTTGCAGAGAAAATGGCAAGAGCCCATTAGAGATGCACGACCCCGGATGACACATTACAAAACACTCTCAGATGAAACAAAGCCCTGGTGTGGGAATGGCTGGGGCAGGCTAACAGGTCTCCAGGACAGTGGTTGCTATTTAAGGAGCTGCAGTAAGACTCTCCCCAGCTTAAGAGACCTCTTATTCCAAGGGTCTAAGAGTCACCCATCAGCCTCTCAACAGCACTTGCCATCTCCTCTGACTTCAAGCCATGTTCTGTCAAGGATATCCAACACTGATGGTCCCCCAGGCATCGCCCCCTCCCACCTTGCCTTCTCGCAGAAAACACGATCTTACCCCGAGGGTCTATACAAGTCCTGGGGTGGTCCCCCCATGCCACCTCCACTGCCTCTCTGCTCCATCAGCAAGGCCTGGAAGTGACCTACGTTCTCCTCCCGGCAGCGGTACAGGGGTCCCTCCTGAGAGAGGCCGTTGGCCTGGCCAGAGGCTGGATGATGAGACAGGTGAGCATTCATGGGCGATCCATACGTCCTGGGCTGGAAATGACTGGCGGGATGCCGGGATGCATAAGGAGAGCCAGTCTGTAGCATCACCCCATGGGGAGGGAAAGCCGACGGGCTGAATCCCATCCCTGAACCCAGGTGCGGGGGGGGCGCTCCGTAGAGGAACTCTCCCGCTGCCACTGAGCTTTGCCTCTTCGTGGCCGCGTTGTGGTTGTCCAAATCAAGGAACTCTTTGGGACTCTCCGGCCTTTCCTGGGACTCCTCGGACTTCTCGTCTTCAGGCCCCAGATCCTGCCCATCGCTGGGAGAAACCTCTTTGGCACTCGCTACGTCCATGCGGTTGGGAGAGGCCAGGGCAGCGCTCAGTGCCTCGCAGCCCTGCAAACCGCTGGCAGACCCCCGATCCGCGAATGGGGGTCTGGCC
>NW_010238162.1:0-1865 GCF_000690775.1 Eurypyga helias | reverse complement strand
TTTGTACAGGTGTAGGTTCATTTCTGGATGAAAACAATAATTTAAGATCTTTCTGATCACTAAAGATGAATATGTCTACAAATGGATCTTACTTTCTTCCCATTTGTACAACAAAGTGAAGCTTAGCTGTCATGCACACCTTTCCAAGTAGTTGCTTGTTCTAATGTTACAAATCTTTTATAAACAACACAGTCTACCCTCAGCGATGGTACTGTATAGTATACACCTTCCACAATGTATGGATAGTACTATTTTCACATAGAATCATAGAATCACTGGGTTGGAAAAGACCTTAGAGATCATCCAGTCCAACCGTATCTGTCCACCACTAAACCATATCTCTCAGCACCTCATCCACCCGTCTCTTAAACACATCCAGGGATGGATCCATCATTCTATGGACTAATGAGAACCCAAATGCAAACACTGCTTTGTTAATTGCTTCCACCCTCGCAGATTTGGAGACATTTTGATAAGCAGCATTAGCAGAAATGCAAACATTCATTCTCTAATGAAAGATGTATGCAAGTCCACTAAAAAACCCCCAAAAAGACAAAAAAAGCCCAAAACTGAACCACCAAAGAACCAATACCAGCTACATCACATAAAAACTAACCTTACAGGCCTTATGGTTTAACTGTCTAAAGCCTGCGTATGAGTGCCATAAGCTCAATTACCATTTTGCAATAGCAAATGCACATATGTACATAGACATATATATGTATTTTTAAGGCCTCTTAAGATAGAATCCAACTGTCACAAGAAAACTGGTTTTACTATTGTAATTAACCACTTAATATAATCACTAGGGAGATGGTGTGAGAAAGACATGAATTAATAAATCTGATACTGATAAACTGAGTATATTTGATTCAGAAATCTAAACAGCAATGAAAACCCATTCTCCACAACACCAGTTTTTCACACATCTTTAAAATGTTCAAATTTTCAAATGGATACATCTCAATCCAGCTGGCAAGAGATCTCTCACACACCTGTTTGAGGATTCTGGCTATAGATCCTTGATCCATTTTGCTAGTGACTGCATCTTTCCTGAGTCTTGCAGCTACAGTTCCTAGATAGTCAAGTGATGCAACTCTTAATGCCATTTCTGTAGATTTGTTACTGAACTGGTGAACCTAAAAAAAGCAAAATAAACTGTTATTAAAAATATTTGTTTATGCAATGAGATTCTTTTCACAAGACAGTGCCTCAACTTATTAAAAATTCCACCTAACTTCCATGATGCATAAAATTTTGTAATTTACTATTATATCACAGACATGCTCCTTACTTTACATTAGTATTTTTTCCTTTATTTTGTCTCTCTAAAAATATTCCTGTTCAAGTTTTTTTTAAATATGTAGTTTTATAAAATAAACTGGCCATCTATTAGAGCAGATATCCTTTCCAATAGCATAGATCAATACACCATAATGTAACTTCCTCATTATTCACAAAAGTATAAGGAAAGCTACATTTTACCCAAAATGGGACCATAAAATAATTTTCCAAGAAACAGCTCCAATTACTGTGTTAATTACATAGTAATACTGAAGAATAACTCTGTGCTGGTTTCAGGCAGGAACGAGCTCCTTTCCTACAGAGTGCTGGCCGGCCAACAACGGCCAAGGGATTTTGTTTCATTCCATGGTAAATCAGGCTCTGTGGTCAGGCTGGGGGCATGCACAATTTGGAAGGTGCAAAAGTGGCCCTGGGGGGGTGGATCGAAAAGGCTTTTGGGGCTAGCTGATAGCTGGGCTAAACAGCTCCTTTTGTTAGTTCTTGGCACAGCTCTTAACAGAGAAGCTGGGGAGGGGGGGGCAGCCTTTTCTTTCTCCCCACTCTGGGGGCTTTCAGGCTCA
>NW_010238161.1:1074-12406 GCF_000690775.1 Eurypyga helias | reverse complement strand
CCTGGTCTAGTGGAAGGCACAGCTGCCCTCTGAGAGAAAAAAGCTAATTATCAGATCAGGAGAGGCTCATCACTGAGAGCCAACACCACTCCTGCCTGCTGGGAAGGGGCTGCAAAAATCGGTGAGAAAGGAGGCAATGCTCAGTGAGAGTGGGTTGGGACTGAATGTTCTGCTGTCTCCCCCTCCCGCCAGAAAATGTGCAGCCTCGGGATGCTCCAAACAAGCTTTTTTCCAGAGGAAATCTGCCCTTCTGGGCAAGAATCCTGCTGAGGCAGCAGCGCTGAGGGTTGGTGATGCTCCCACCCATCCAGAGGGACGCTGGTGGGACCCTCCGGCACGGGGAGAGGGGAGGCAGCATGTTTTGGGTCATGCTGCTGGGTGCTGCGGTCACGAAGGTAATCTTAGCAGTGGCGTTGAATGGAAAAAAGCACGGAGTCTGCCACGGCTCGACGTGTTTACATAACTCCAAATGTCAAGTGGCGAAGGAGAAAACAGCAGAGAGGGATATTAAAACACGGGCTAATTAGCACAGGCTCTCAGGCAGCGCGGGGGTGACGGCAGTGACATGGTGCCTGGGATGGCTGGCACGGGGGGAACCTGCATGGTGCCTCTCCCAGGAGGTTTCGGCATGGCTGAGCTTGGTTTTCCCCCCAGCTGGTGGGGCATGGGCTGAGCAGGTGGCTGTGCCTGGCACGAGCATCTCCGCCCTGAGTAAACAACTTCCTCTCCGCTCTCCCTCAGATCTCCCAGGTTTTGGGAGGCGTGGGTGGTGGTGCTGGCTGCCCCTCTGCCCTGCTCGCTGGGGCGAATGGATGCAGGCACCGTGGTTGGAGAGCGCAGTTGAGTACCAGGCGCAGCATCCGACGGGGATGCAGGAATGAGGCATCTCCCCCAGAACTTTGCAGGATGGAGGGGGGATATCAGCTCCCATCCCAGCAGCTCTTCCAGGAGCCAGATCCCCAGATCTCAATCGATACCCAGAAAGCAAAAAAACTCCCCAAAACACACCCACTTTCTTTTAATTTTTAATGTTTCTGAGAGCTCTTCACTCTTAAAACCTTTGTTCCAGGAGCTTGTAACATTGAGCTGTGAGATTGGTGCAGCCCGTCATGCAAAGAACTTTAATTAAACATGTGAAAGTCAAACACACTTGGTGTAACTCAGACTGACAGCGTATCTAAATATATTTAGCTCCTGGGTTTTAATTAAGTCCTCCAGAGTAATTGTCTCATTCCTTAAGCATAACTCAGAATATCTCCTTTTTACTTTTTTTGCTGGGTTTTTGGGGACAGAGGAGCCTGTTTCCGGCACGGATATTTGCATTTATATGATTTCATACATTTTAAGTCCCAGGCAGGTGATGGATGCTTGTGACGTCAAGAGAAAAGCTGGATGTGTCCCAAGAAGAGACTCTTTCTGATTATAGAAACAGCAAGTTGCTCTTTTTTCGCCTTTCAAAAATTTTTTTTTTTTTTTTTTTTTTTTTTTTTTTAAAAACAATAAATACCCAAAAAAGGACCCGCCGATGTCGAAAATCCCTGCAGGAACTCTACAAAGCACTTGGATGCTCCCGAGACAAGCAGGAGGGAGACATCTCAGTGCAGGTTGCTGTGGTCCCTGGTTGGAGCGGGATGAAGGGTGGAACAACACCACCAAAGAGGGTCTCCACCCCACCCCCCGCCCCAAGCAAGCTGTCCCCAGATGCTCCTCTCTTGCCTCTGAAAGCAAATTTGTGGTATTAAGTGGAATAGGGGTATTAAGTGAAACACATTTCTTCCCCCTTGCATGTGCCCTGCTTTTCTCTAATCAGCGTAATCCCTGTAATTACGCCATTGGGGCACTAGAATCCGGTGATGGCAACTGCTACACCCTTGTCGGGGCTTCTTGGACTCCCTGATGGGCCGTGCCCAGCTGACCCAGGGCCCTGCCGAGGGTTTGGGCAGAATCACCCTCTTTTCCAGTGTCTCCCAGTTGCTTGCTGGGGCTTGGGCTTGATTTGATAACCACCACGTCTTGCTGTGGGTCTGCGGTGAGCATCTGTCTCCCACCCCACCCCCGCTCACGCCATCTGTCCTGTGGAGGGGAAGTAATTAAATGAGACTGATCATTAATTTGTCCTTGATGCTACAGCAACCTGGGAAAGGAGAAGCCTCTTCCCTAACAGGGACATGTCACTATATCCCGGCACCGAGAGCGGCACGGTTACGTGTATGGCTTGCATGGCCCTGTGGGTGCTGGTGCATTTAAGGAAATTTTGGGACCATCTTCTTACCATCCTTTTGTCCCTCTTATTACCATCCTTTGACATTTTTCCTCCCTCCCAGCTGCTTCCCTTCCTTTGTCCCCCTCTTATTTGGGGCATTCTTTAGGGACCTGCACTCTGGCTACAGGTGATGCAGGGTGCACACCGTATACAAGGCTACGCAACAGTGAGAAATTTGGGGACCCCATATAATGGGGGGGTGGGGGGAGGCAATCAAACTCCAATGCATCTGTTTGCCCACCGCAGGAGTCATCCATGGGGAGCCCTGGGGGAAGATCTGCTGGAAAGGACGGAGTTGCCCTGGGGTGGGGAGCGTGAAAGGCAAACAACAGCTGAAAATGCAAGGTCAAGATTTAACCAGGACGATTGAAGCTGGCAGGAGGGGGGGAAAGAAAGGAAAATCTAGGAGCAGCTCTCAAACAAGTGGATGGTTTTCTCTGTTTTGGTCTTTAAAGAACAGTTTTGACAGCCCTTTTTCACCGCTCCTCAGATTCCCTAGAGCTGGGAAAACTACAAAGCAAGAAAAAAAAGGAAAAAAAAGAAAAGAGGGAAGCAAGAGGAAAGATGTGAAAAGAGCTTCAGCATGCTTCGTTTGCATTTGAAGTCAAAAAAAGAGAGAAAACACCAGTGAATCCTTTCTGGATCCTGCAGATGTCTGGGGAAGCTGCATGGAGGTGAGGGGTGGCCAAGCCTCTGCTTTGGCAGAGGACAACCTTTCCCGTGAGTTCAGTGCCAATTCCCAGCTCCTCGCCGTGGCCAGGATACAGCAGATGCCCTGGGTCTTGGAGAACTCGTGGTGGGTCTGTCTGCAGAAACCCAACCTCCGGCACCTTCCCGAGTTGCTGCAGTCAGGGAAGGGACCTGCCCTCAAAAGTTATGTATGAAAGTCCAAAAAGATGCTGCAAGGGGCGAAGAGGGACAAAACTTGTTGCTCCTTCTGCCTTAAACCCTGCGCTGCTTAATCATCCCCAAAGCGATCCGCCACCATTCCGCATCTCAGCCCGGCCGTTATTCCCCCATCCATCATTGTGTCGGAGGCAAAAGCTCTCAGGAAGGGTTTAAGGTTGGCTCTGGGCGCATCGAGGGAAATACTGAGCGGCACGGGGCTGGTTGACGACTGGACTTGGTGGTCTTAAAGGTCTTTTTCAACCTAAAAGGTTCTATGATGCTAACCCTGCTGCAGGAACGGGCATTTTCCTACCCGCTGGGTGGATAAGGCAGCAGTATTTCTAGGATCTTAACATGTGTGGTTTCTCTGTTAAGAGAATATAGACATTATTCTCAGCGCATATAGACTGTTAGCATAGTGTCATCTCTTTCAGGGACACGAGATACGCGTAACATGAGTTTTCTAACAAGGCATTTAATGCCTAAAGCGTGAAAAATGATTAAAAAGGGAAATGACAAAGGGAAAATTAACCAAAAAAGAAAAAAAAGGAAGACATGACTGCATGTTCTGCATATCTAATCACCTTCAGACACAACATAGCAGACAGGTTAATACCAGGTACCTGCCTTTTCTGTCTGTCTGCATCAAAGATGCTACTCTGCAGACAGGGGAAAGCATGTTAAACCCCAGACCTTCAACGGGGAGCTCAGAATGATTTTTGGATCATGTTCCAAGGCCCTTGTGTGTGGTTCCATTGACAGGACAGATGTTTTCCCAGGAGGGAGGTGTCTTGAACAAGCTGTGCTCGCTTGCTCCCGGGCTGCTGCTGCCGCAGGTGTTACCTCGCGTGACCTGAGTACGTGGCCTGGGCAGAGCCCAGTGGTACCCATAGAACCTCTGAGACTCCCGTGGGAGATGATTTTCCCCCAGAGCTGGGCTCTGGTGCAACACCTCCAGTTAGACTCGGTGCCAGAGGAAGGACAGATTTTGTATTTAACTCCCTGCCTTGTCCCCACATGCTGCTGGGGTTTGAAGGGCTGTGGCTTGTTCCCCAATTGCATGGACTGCTCCTTAGAAAATGCAATAAAACTCCTTGGTTTTCCTTTTTCTCCAATAAAGCTCCTTGTTTCTCCTTTTTTCTCCAATAAAGCTCCTTGTTTCTCCTTTTTTCTCCGTCTTTGTCAGTTTACCCCACTGCGAGGCATAAGAAAATCCAAACCAGAGGATGCTGCGCATGCTCTGGCATAATGAATTTCCCTGTTCACAGAATAACTTGGGGTTTTGACTCCTTAGTTCAGTCACTAAACCAAATTATCCCTTATTCACCCTGCTCTGTTAAACATTGCTCTTGTTGGCATCCTCCTTTCAATTATGGCAGCTTCAGAGATCAGTGGGTTTCCAAGGGTACTGGATTATATTTTTTTATGGTTTATATTTATGATTTTACATTTATATTTGTTTCCCTCATGCCTGCTGCCTGCAGGAGGTAACTAATGAAGAAGGGCTGCAGATCCCACTTATCCTAAAATACAAAGCAGTATGAGCAGTTGCACACAGCAGAGATAAAAGGGAGCATCCGTCCCGGTCATCGTTGGGCCAGAGCCACAGGGAAAACAACCCAATTTAACAGGGATCACTGGGGTTCTGCTGGATTTGGGGGAGATTAAGGGGCAGGAAGGTGGCTTTTTCTTGAAATAATAATAAGGGAAATGGAGAAGTTGGAGAATTTACTCACTTAAAGAGCTGGAGCCTCGTGACATGCAGGGCTGAGGATGGACACAAATCGCTTTTACAACCTCTCCCGAGGATGTTGATGCTGAGAGTGTGAAGGGAAAAGTGATGCCTGGTCCTTTTCTGCAGGTTGTCATAAGCAGGGACTTAGGAAGGGGCTGGCAGCAACAGGGTCACCCTCCCACCACCTTTGAGCCTTGCAGAGCCACCCAGCACTGAAACCCCATCCCCAGGAGAGCTGTGTGCGATGGGGATGGTGGGGACAGTGCCACCGAGCTGGCAGCATCCCTGAGTGCACCCTCCGTGGTCCTACCTTCACGCCCAGCTCTGCCTGACACCAAATCCTGGGGTGAAACCAACTTGTTCTGCTGTCCTCACACTGATGTCCTGGGGTCCCTATTTGCTTCAGGATCCCAGAATTTCCACAGACATGCCAGCCTCAGACCCTCCTGTTTCTGAGCCCCTGAGCACTGCTGGTACTTCAGATCTTCTTGGCACTGGGTTGTCTCCTCCGGCATCGACTCTTGTGCACTTACCAGCAGGTTAGCAGCTCGCCCGTGCCCAGGACTTTGCTCTCCACCTGGGAGACAGCAAGGCCACTCCACTCCTCCTCGTCCCACAGAGCTTCATGCATGGCTGGGACAGCCAGGACCCTTCTTTCACTCCCAATTTCCCTCCCAGTGTTACCTGCTGCCCCATACCCTTAGTTTGGTCTCCATGGTTTCCCTGCTGGGTGTTACCAGTTTCCTTTTTTCATGAGGAGACACCACTCTGATAGTTCTTGTCTCTGCCACCTCCTTGAGCTCTCTGGACCCTGGCAGAATCTGGTTAGAGGGGATGGAGTGAACTTCGCCCGGGACAAGGGTGGCAGTTGGGTCATCCCAGGCCAATTCAGCAACTGGGAGACCATGAGGAGACCTGGAAGCTGTTGGTGAACAGCTTGAAAGACTTGGAGAGCTGGTGGTCATGGGAGGTTAACACCCTCTGCCTCTTGGTTGTGGGAAAAAAAGAAGAATGGAAAGTGGATGCTGAGACCTGGATTTTCTTTCTGCGATGACGTTGCATTGAGTTGTGCCTGGGGTAAGGAGCATCCTTACTCCACAGAGTAAGGCTATCCTAGTCAAAAGCCTCCCCGGGGGCCTGAGCTGTCACCAATGTCTCCATCTCAGAGTCCAGGTACATCTTTTCTCTGCCCTGTCCCTTCTCATAAACAGTGAGCGAGGCAGGAAGACTGATACGCTTTCAGCAACTCTAAACACACTTCACCCCTCTGCATCCGTGAGGGCGGCTGGAGGACAGACTGATGGATGAGCTAGTGCCGGTGTTGACTCATTTCCAGAAAGCGCTTGGAAACGACGGAGGAGGAATGCTATCAGCACCTGCCGGGGAACATCCGCCTTGCCTGGCACCGTTGGTTGGGGCAGGCGTCCCCTCCAGATGGTCCCAAACTGTGTCCTGGCATCTGCATGTGCTCTTGATGCCTGGCTCCCATCACAGCCCATGGACTCGGGGAACAATCCTGCTCGCCTTGGCCAACTGAACTGCCCTGACTTCAGTCTCAAAATCCAGACAAAGGCAGAGGTCTCCCCTAAAAAAATTCCAGCACCATGTGGATGATGCTGATAGCCCTGGGCATCTCTTCTTGTTATGATCCCTGACATCCCAGCCTTGCTGAAATAACGGAGCATCTGCTAAGGGAAACAGCTCCAGCTCCTGCCAGCTCTGTCCCAAGCACCCTCCTGAATGGCTGTGTGTGGAAAGCACCAGTAGCCTGAGTAATACATTGCGAGTGCTCTACTTGGAGGGATTAATTTCTCCAGGGAACTGAATAGATAATTATTGCCCTTTTAGTGTGTTACTTGGACACGTTGGCGCTCTCCGGCATCTCTGGCCCTGGCTTAGCTTGCCTGCCTGCTCTCAATCATCAAACACATTTGGGCGGTGAGATTTCCAAGAAAATGTAATAAAGCAGTCCTTAGAGACTCCATTTCACGTCGTGTCGGAGATGAAAGCTAAGAGGAGCTGGGTCACACGAGAAGTGTCCCTGCACTTACAGAGCCTGTCTCCACTTGGAACATGACTCAGCCTGTCCAGGCAAAGCTGGATGATGGGAAAAGGCTTGTCAGACCATCCCAATCAGATGTGGGGATATGGATACCCCCCACCCCCCTGCCCCCGGCAGAATCAGCCATTGCAATGGGAGCTCCGGGGCAGCAGCAGGAGGGACCTGGGTGATGCTCCCCAGGCACCGACGCTGGAGCCAGTGGTAGAAACGCCGGCAGGTTTAAGGCCAAAATATTCTCAGGGGCTGGAAGAGGGGAACAATGTCCTTTCTACCATGCAAGCCTGGTCCTGAGTCAGGGTAAGAACAATATTTGGAAGTCAAGAGAACAACCGAACATCAGTTGTTCACACAAGTGCACAGCCTGAGCCTCTTCATCTCTCCACAACCCAGGAAGGAAAACACCCTCTTGCTTTTCTCCATCTCGAAAGAGGCTGGAGTTGAGGTAATTTCATACAAGTGTAGTTCTCTTCTATTTTGCTGTTCCTCCATGCGTGAAAGGAAGCGAGGACTCTCCTAATTAAATTGTTGTTGGGCAGATGTATCAACCACTGAGGAGTGTAAAAGAATAAAATAAAATAGACTGCAGCTTCCCTGAGATGTTTTCATTCAGGAGGATGAAACCGTGCGGGGCTGATGTCTTTTTTCATCCAGTTTTAGTAAACAATTAAACTCCCCTCTTTATCAAAGCAGGACTCCAGAAGGCAGCAGAGTGAAGACATCATTTCTGCCTGTTGAACTCTGAGTGTACAAACTGTTGCTGTTTCTCACAGAGGCGAGATATGAAAAGAGGGAAAAAAGGGGGGAAATGGGACATATATTTCTACAGCACAACCAACATTTGCTTCAGAGTTCAGTTTAATGGGCCAGCTTGGGCCTGCCAGGCAGGAATTACTGGCTTAGTGTGCCTGATGGGTGCATCCTGCAGATGCTTGGGAGAGCTGGGACATCCCTCAAGGCAAGGAGTCCTTTCCCTGCTCCAGCTCTCAGGAGATTTACCTCCCAGCAAGTGATGGCTTCTTTGGCTGCTGTAGTTTCTGCCACTCTGGGGGGATTTTTATGAAGAACAGGGTGGAGCAATTGGGTGGTCTACTCAAGGGCCCTGTGATACCCAATGCCATCTCATCCCATCATCCTATCTCGTGCCATGCCATGCTATTCCATCCCATCTCACCTCCAGAATATGAACTAACTCAGCCTCAAGAACACTATTTCTTGACCCCTTGCTCCAGAACCGCTTTGAATGAGGAAAACAGCCTCTGTGAAACGATCTCATGGGAGCAGTGAGACGTGAGAAAAATCACTTTCGAGGACTCTTGCATTAAAACCGTAGGTATGACTTGTGATGCAGGAACATCTAAGATGACCTCCTCTATGAACCATGGAATCCCAGAACGGTTTGAGTGGGAAGGGACCTTAAAGCCCATCCAGTCCCACCCCCTGCCATGGGCAGGGACACCTCCCACTAGACCAGGTTGCTCAAAGCCAGAAGAACACAGTGGGTGGAAAAACGTCGATTTTTAGGCTATGAATCTCTTCTAATTCACAGGCTTAGTTTGCTCCTTTGCAGCGTGTCTCTATTCACTCTTATGCTGGAGCTTGGACAACTTGCCTCCCCACCCTGGTGCTCAGCACCACACATTTTTTGGGATTGCCTCCCCAACAGCACACATTTATTCGGAGCTCTCCTCTCTCAGCCCCTTTGTCTCTTGCAGTTTCCTGAAGTCAGTACTTTGGTCCTGAGAAATAATCTGACAGATGGGTGTCCCGGTGTTAGCCAGAGTGGTTGGACTTTCAACCTGTGGAGAAGATAACAGGCCACAAACACAAACAAGGGAGTACTTCTGTACATTGTGTCTGTCATTAAATGGTGTCGAAGATGTCAAAAATGTATAACAGAGCCAGACTGAGTCATGGAGGACAGGTTCTCCGTGGTCAGTCATCATGCATGTAACGCCCAGCTCCGGGAGCCCTTCCTCTGCCTGCCACAGCCAGGGGTGTCTGACCAGAGAAATGGTCCATCGGGTAGTGACAGGACAAGGGGTAACGGGTTTAAATGGAAAGAGGGAGATGGAGATGGGACATCAGGAAGGAATTCTTCCTGCAGAGGGTGGGGAGCACTGGGACAGGTTGCCCAGAGAAGCTGTGGATGCCCCATCCCTGGAAGTGTCCAAGGTCAGGCTGGATGAGGCTTGGAGCAACCTGGTCTAGTGGAAGGTGTCCCTGCCCATGGCAGGGGGTGGCACTGGGTGGGCTTTAAGGTCCCTTCCAACCTAAATCATCCTGTGATTCTGTGTTTCTATGATTCTATGTGTGTCCTGCCCCAGGCCCCTGCTACCGACTGTGCTCGGAGGCAACATCCCGAGCAGGAGGATGCCCCTACAACTGATCGTGTGTTGGGGATGAGGCAGGACATATCAGACTCCCCAGAATGTCTCAAGTCACATCAAGAAGACTTGCAGCCTCTGGCTCTCAAAGGGTGCTGGCAAACTGCTAGAGCTGCCTCCCTCACCAAACGAGGTGGAGAATGGCTCGGATGACCCAAAATGGGTTTTTCAACAGCTCCGCAGAGGCAGGAGAGGCAGGCAGCGCAGTTCGAGTTGTATAAACATGACCCCCTCTCACTGCCTGCCAGATATTTTGGTTCCTGTCCTCCCGAGGATTAATCTGTTTGTTTCCATTGTCCACAGCAGAATCAGGTTGTGCAATGTCCCTTACCATGCGTTATCACGATTTCAAAACTTCTCTGTTTCAGATCCCTTAATCCACTTGCTACCACAAAATTCAATTACGTGTCTTAGGCAGATGTCCCTCCCCACTCCTGCTGGAGTGTTTATTCAACTGCGACTGCTGCTGAGGGTGAGCGTTTCAGCTCTCGTCCCCAGCATCCTGGAGACGGAACAGCCTCCGTGTTGCTGTTTGAACTCGGAGAGAGGCAGAGCCCAGCGCCCTGCCCAGGGCAGCTCTGAGCTGGGACTTGGAGAGGTGCCTTTCTTCCCGCAGAGGGTGGGGAGGCCCTGGGACAGGTTGGCCAGAGAAGCTGTGGATGCCACATCCTGGAAGTGTCCAAGGCCAGGGTGGATGAGGCTTGGAGCAACCTGGTCTGGTGGAAGGTTGCCCTGCCCATGGCAGGGGGGGGGACTGGATGGGCTCTAAAGGTCCCTTCCCACCCAAACCGTTCTGGGATTGTATGATTCTATGTGTGTCCTGCCCCAGGTCCCTCTCCGGTCATGCTTAGAGGCAGCATCCCAAAGAGGGGCAAGGCTTCCCTGTCCCAGCCCCACCAGCCTCATCCCTGATGATTCTCCCGCTACTCCGGCACTGAGCGTACATGGTCCAGGGGAAAGGAGATTGTTGCGTGTCCTGCAGGCTCCACCATTACACCGTGCTGCAGTTTTCCAGGGAGATCAGAGCTGGTTACAGCTGCCTGTTCACTGCTGCTGCTGCTGAGCATCCTGCTCCAAGAGCTGTGATTGCAGAGCTCAGGACTGAAGCTTAAACTATCCTGCCTATGTAATTGAATTAAGCTCTTTAATAAAGCCAGTTGTTATTTCCCTAATTCCCTACAGACTCTCTAATGCTATTACCTCAACACAACACCGTTTAAATAGCTTATTATCGATTGGGTTGCAAAGCAAACTTGCCATTTACTGTGGCACTGGTCACTTGGGAGACCAGATCAAACAGCAGTGGACAACACTGCCTAGTGTGCAAGAATTCAAAGGATTAATCAAGGTTAAACACAAAGGTAAACGCAGCCAGATGCGGTGACTGGGCCCCGACCAGGGTGTCTGTGTGGCTGATGAGGCACAACCTGGAGCACCAACTCCAGGCCAGGGTCTTCTGCTCTCCAGATTGCTCATGGAAAGGTGGTTGTTCAGGTTGGATTGAATCCAGGCTCTGGATCTCAACCGTACTTGATGCCTTAGAGCAGACAGCAGCTGGATGTCGTTCCTCCCTCCACTGTATTGTGGTTGTTTTCAAGCAAGGGAGGGGTACAAACATCCGGGTGGCTTTGGGGCTGTGCCAAACAGCCTCGGGGGCCTGATGTTTGGCATGAGTCTGCATCTCCCCCTCCTCGTCCCCTGGCAGAGCTGATGTAGCCTGGGTGTCTTTGGCTGCAGTTTGACCACGAGCTAGGAGAGGAAGGGTCTTGATACACAGCCCCAAACCACAGCTAAGATCAGTGCTAAGTACCCTGATAACATCTGCAACAAAACACGACACACACAGTCCTCTGTCAGAGGAGTGGAGTGGGACTCCTTGGGGTATGGGATGCTGCAAAGTGGCTCAGTCCTGGGCATAAACGCAGCGTTACAACCTCTGTAACGAGGGAGCTGGGGGGTTCAGCCTGGAGAAGAGGAGGCTCAGGGAGACCCTATCGCTC
>NW_010238161.1:0-856 GCF_000690775.1 Eurypyga helias | reverse complement strand
GGGCTCAGGGACATGGTTAGTGGGGGCTGGGCAGTGCTGGGGTAACAGCTGGACTGGGTGGTCTTAAAGGTCTTTTCCAACCTAAACATGATTCTCTTCTATGGTTCTACATCCCAGGCAAGCTCCATGGTGGCTTCTGCCTTCATGAGACCCAGAACCAGAGAAGACCGAACGTCAGCGGCTCCAGGGCTGCCCTTGCTGTTTGCATCGCTTGGCGTCTTGCAGAAGTCAGGAGCACAGGCTGCTCCAGGTGTCGACGTGCTGATGGTGCAGAATTAGGTTCAGAAAGCCAGGGTGGCCGCTAGCAAAGGAGGGAATCTGGGAGATGACGTTTCTGTTAACTTGTGATTATTATCAGGAATTGTTCTTGGTGACTGGCCAAGTATTAAGCAGCAATGATATAACCATGGCAATGGGATAGCAAATGTTGATGGCAGACTGACGTAAAATTGAGTGGTTTGAGTAGTCCATCAGAACTCAGTATCCCCCAGGGAAAAGCAAATATAGCTCAGAAATAGCTCAGCAGTCTCCAAGGGCAGGAAGAGTTTATCCAGGGGCAGTTCCTTAGGGCTGCTGTGGGCAGGAGGTGATTTGTACCAATCCATCCTGCTCCCGTTTCCCTCTCCCAGACGGAAAGGGTTGATACCATCGGACACACAGCTGCACCAGGGACGCTTGTCCTGGATTAACCCTTGTCTGGGTAATGGGTGTGTTGGCCATGGTTCCCCCATGCCAGGGCCATGCTGATGATAACGTAGCACGCGAAGTTAATAAGCATTATCTCTTGCCCTCTTCCAAACTAATCCTCTTCTCCATGCAGCAGTTTTGGGAGAGTTTGGGACTGACCTGGCAGATG
>NW_010238160.1:0-10451 GCF_000690775.1 Eurypyga helias | reverse complement strand
GAGCGGCTTCGTGGTATTTGGCTATTAAACCACGACATTCAGTCACCTCCTATGTTTTAAGTTTCTGTCCCCATCCTGCAGTTAAAAGCTTATGTTCCAATAACCTTAGGAATAAATTTTAAGGTGCTTCAAGGTTTTGAATTGGAGAGGAAATCTGTACTATAAGATGCAAAGTGGTTTCCATCCTGGTCCTTTGATAGTCGGATGTGCCATAGTTCTTCTAGGATGTTAGCTATAAATTTGACATGGGGTTTGACAGCTGTGTTTGATTTTGGTTCTCTAAACAATTCTGAAGGAATAACAAGAATCCGTTTAAACAAAAGCAAGAACCCCCAGCCTTTTATTTACCCCACTTCTAAGAAGTACGCCCTGTTTCCTTATGAATAACTTCAGGAAAATGAGCAGACTAGAGGAACCTTTCAATTTTCTGGCATAATTTTAGACCTCATTAGCAAAACCCTTTCCCACTCCGGTAGCGAGGAGTAAAATCCCAGGCTAAAAGGCTTGGGACTAAATCCCAGGCTGAAAGCCTTGGGACTGTCATCGTTCCCTGATGCAGGAGGTAGCTTGAGTCTGGCTGCTTTTTACCCTGCCCAGCTGAGCTGCTCTCGGTCACGCTGGCAAGGTCCGTGATGTGCTTTAGCCAGGCACAGCTCAGTATTGTACGTATGTTCTACCAAAACAACCCATGGACTGCACGCAGAATTCCCTTCAGATGTTTCAGAGCAGTTAGCCCAGGTGGTGAAATACTGTCTGAAGTCACTTAAAGCGCGATGACTCCGTTAAATGAAATAAAAAGCCAGCACCGGCTGTCTCGCCATTCGTAAGAATACAGGCACCTTACATTCAGAACATGTTCTCTGACAACCGACGTCCGCGTTCCGCCTTGGTCTGGCCCCAGCGGGACTCAAAGCAAGCTGAATGGAAGCAAGGTCAGCTAGGGAGTTTATTTTATGTAAAATATAAACATGTTAACAGGAGAAAATACTGTTTTCTTATGTTACAGCCTTAATAACCAACATGAGATTTATCTTACAGTTCTGCAGGTAGTACAGGGTTTAATTACACGTACGTGATTAAAAAGAGCAGATACAACTGTACACAGACACTGTGTATTGTATGCTTTACTAGAAACTCAGGATTTTTATGTGCCCCCAGTTGTACCCCTAATAACATCACTACCTCTTACTCCATTCAAAAAACTAGCACAAAATATTTAAGTAGTTTTATTACGATTGCATTGTTTTGACAAGGTAGAGAGGGACTATATATTTACAAACAAATATACATACTCAAATCCTTTGAAAAAACAGCCCTTTCCCTGTTTCTTCCTCTTTCTTCTTCCCCCTGCCCTACACTCACATTCGCACAGCACCCGGGTGACTGAAGCCATGGGTGGGTTATGGAGCTTGTGTTAGGTGTTTTCCTCTACCGCCAGAAAATTGTCCGCAGGAAAAGCAGTTCAGCCTGTCGCGTGGCTGCCCTGATGCTGTTGGAGAGGACGAGGAAACAAGTTAAGAGTGCGAGCACCACCTGTCCTGGGACATCGGCAGTTGTGAACCTATCAGTGAGAGTCTGGGGGTGCTGGGGGAGAGGGATTCCAAATATTCCTTACTCACCTAGCGTGGCAAGCAGGATGCTTTGGTGACCCGCGAGGTGTCTTTGCGAAAGGTTTGCTCCTGCCACACTGGGACCCCTAGGAGAAGGGTTAGGAGTATCTAGAGGGTAGAGCACCGACGTCTGCTGGGGACAAGCTGGGGGTGAGGAAGCTGCGTGCTGGTCCAGCTCCTCCTACAGACCCACCGTGCTGTCACCGCACGGTCACTCACTCTTGAATAGTCTTGGGTATGGTCAAGTTGCCACCTGCAACAGCCGGCATCAGAAGCACTGGGCTGTTAAATTTACCACTGTGAATGGCACACACAGGTTAAGTTATAAATAACTTTATACTGTGCAATAGTCCCTGCCCTGAGAGCCAAATGAAGCAGAATTATTAAAGAATTAGAGCAACTCGGAGACCATGAATAAAGGGAGTTTCATATGACATCATCCAGGCAAAGCCAGCAAGCAAACCTCCCGGGGGGTGAAGAATCACTGGGGTGTAAAAAGGTGTGGGCTTAGCCCAGATGGTCCCATCAGGTGGACACGTACCTCCCGACAGGTGTTATCTGACCGTGTACGCAAAAGGCGTGCGGTAATCTGAATGTGCCTTGTGGACAGGCTGAAGCAATCCCTTTGGAGTTAAATGCACATTAACCGGAAAGAAATTAAAAGGGTGTTTGTCCCGGCTTCCCAAGGGCTACCTGAACGTTCAGCGCCACGTTAAATCCAGAAGAAACACCTCAGCAACAGCACTGCTGCAACATGGAAAAAAAACCCTGATTTTTCCACTGACCCAAGTGATTACCACGTCTTAAAAACAAAGAATAAACCTTGCACTAACACCACAGAAAGTCAGTGACTTTCTGATGGGAATACCAGCTGCTGGCTTCTCAGGAACATCCAGTGTCTTTGACAGATGGCGTGGTTTTTTCACACCAGCACCTACCCTACTTCATTATCTCTTCCCATTGTATGAGCCCAAGGAAGGAAGATGCAAAAAGACGGCTCTCCTTGCTTGTACCCACCCAAGAATGAACGCTGCTCTTGCGATTACTCGTACTTGAGACCGCAGAGAGCACGGATAAGATGGCAAAGGGAGTAATTAATGCGTGTACTGCCAGCTGACTGACGGCTAACCGTGCTTGGTCAAAGAGATTTCTCCCTGGTGAAAGTCTAGCCATCAACCCGTGTCACAGACTGAAGTGTTACAGCCATTCTGAGCTGGGTTAGCAGGCAGAGCGCAAAAAAACAGGGCTGTGAAACGTGCACCGCGAGTGCAACTCCTCAGGTACGTACTGCTACGTGTAGCAGACACGCACAGCAAATCCCACGTTCTCGTTACGTGCGAACGAATTTGGGCTTCCCAAATTTACAACCCAACTAGGACCGCAAGCCTAAAAATGGAAACCGGGCTGTAACTAGAGACGTGGGATCACCAGAAAAGGTTGCAAAAGCAAAAAGGCAACGGCAAAGTGTTAAGCTGATTGGAATTTCACAAGATTGACATTGCTTAAAGTGCTTAGGTTGATTGCATTTAAAAAAAACCCAAAATACATAAAAATTAAAACAGAAAACTAATAATATTAACTACATAAATTATTATACAAATACAGTAACAGAGCAACATCAGAATCAGTGAATCACAGAATGGTTTGGGTTGGAAGGGACCTTAAAGATCATCTAGTTCCAACCCCCCTGCCATGGGCAGGGACACCTTCCACTAGACCAGGTTGCTCCAAGCCTCATCCAGCCTGGCCTTGAACACTTCCAGGGATGGGACATCCACAGCTTCTCTGGGCAACCTATTCCAGTGCTTCACCACCAGAAATAAATTAAACACTGATAAAAGGTACTAGAGTAGAACGGGTACACTGCCAAAAACTTCTTAAAATTCCTAGTACAGGTTCAGCCAAAAGACGCTGCTGACACTCGTCAGCCACAAGCGGCAAAAGAGAGACGAAACAAGGGGCTGTCGCTGAGAAGCATCGAGTCCCCGGCAGCTGCAGGCTGCCGGCGCAGGTCCCAAGCACACGGTGCTGTAACAGATGGGTGAAGATAAAAGATGGGTTGTGGTAGCATTTCAGGACCCATCATCATGTAACAGGCATTTGAGTTTCAGCCTAGTTAGGTCTTTAATATGTTTATTAAATCTAATGCGAAGAAGACACCTACTGCTTTATTTTCTTTACTCCAGCTGGTAGAGGAACAGGATTTTTCAGCTGTAATCTACTGCTCTGTGGTAACTGTAAATTATTAAAATAGGATTGTCAGGAGTAATTCTGGGACTTAATTTCAACAGGGTGTCCTGCTTCACTGGTATGGTTTCTTCTGCCTTCCTCTGCTATGTGCCAGAAATAGAAATTACATAAAATCCTGACAGCCTGTTCTGTGAAACATAAAAGTTGAGGTCTGAGCTCATCCTCTAAGATAACTGATTCACCAGCACTGCAGTGCTTCATCGGTTTGGTGGAAAACCAGCGCAGGACAAAAATGTCCTTTTTGCTGTGCAAGAACATAGTGAGATGATTTATAAATGGCCAATGCATCTCAGCAACAGCATGTCAAACAAGCTGGAAACTTCAGAAGTCGTTAGGCCTAATATACTTAGAACCCAACACCATAAAAAGAGTCATTCTAGGGAAGCACAGAATGCCATTAAACATCTGTGCTGCAATTTTGCTTTGTAGCTGCTGGTTGAAAAGCTTTTATTGTCCTAGATATTTTTCCATTCTTTCATAAGGGACTGGCAATCTATACATAAGCATAAGAGAAAAAGGATTATGCTTTATTTAATCAACTAAAATACATTACATCATATGATTGTTCCTGCCAGGATCCAAATCCTGCAAAACTTGTGCAAATGTGCTTAATTTGACACAGAAGTCCTGCTGCCTGGATGGGCACTTTTCACGCAGCCATGATGGACAGCTTTGCTGGACCGACGTCAAGATGTTCAGCACACTGTGAACTGGATAGGATGTATAGGATGGTGACTGCATTCCTTTTTAAATCTAAATAAAACACTCCTTGGTTTAGCTGATGTTAGCATAAAGTGGGAAGTTTTCAGAGCTGATGTCAAACTGTCACTGACGCTGGGCTGGTTGGTATCAGTGCTCTGATCTCTTCAAGGGCTACCATGAATTTAAAATGGTTTTTAATACTTTATGAAAAAGCTTATTGTAGTAACTTTACTCTCAATAACATACTGCAATTATTTGTATGTTTTACAACCTAGAGCTGTCTTGCAGCTGGAGAAAACCAGATTATTATCCTGTACTTTAGCATCTGAATATTAATTCATATTATTAACATTCTAAAAAAGGTCAAATTTCAGGTAAGTCAACTGAAATATGGAAAACATTTCCTAAAACAGAACTGATTTAAAAAGTATTGTAATGCAAAATTACTTTTCATATGAACATGAACCCTAAACATTCAAATGGTACATTAAGAACACCTTTTTGTTGCTTGTTTAACAGTTGAAGAATGCCCTAAGCACGTGCAGCAGTCAACCGCTGAAGTACAGACCCTTGGATCTGCACTGGTTAACACTGATCTAGAAAGTGCCTCCATTCACAACCAGAAAACCTTATTTAAGGCAAATGATTCTTATATTTTTATATGGGAATTCTAAATACTTATTAATAAATCCATTAAAGAGAGATTTTCAGGTTTAGCTTTTCAGTGGAAAAACTGCCAGGCCTCGGTGAGAGCTGTAGTCTCCTGCAGGATGTCTGTCTGCTGCATAACAGACAGAACATTTCATTCCAACATCCATAAAAGAACTAGAGTTGCATCTGGTTCTGCTTCTCTTGAGCCTGCGCACCAACCTTCCTCCAGGTGAGTGATCTCTGTAGACCACTGCTACGACTGACCTAAGTATGTACTCTGAGGTTACACTCTACATCTGTTTTCTGGTGTCGGTATAATATGATAAATCACAAATAACGTTAGATGAAAAAGTCCGCTCCTGTTTCTTATTCAGTGTAAAGTGCTACCTTTCCTTAGTTTACAAAATTGATAAATCCAACTGAACTTCAATTGATGCTACAGTAGAAGCTGGTACTTCATTTTCACCCTTAGTTAACAACAGACATTTCACATTCACAGTAGATTACAATGAAAAAACCTTATTCTCTTTCCTACAGAAGACTAAAATAGAAGATTTAGCTGCACTTCAAAAGCCATTTCTTGAAATGGAGTGCTGGCCGTAATGTGGCAGACAGGCTTCTTAAAAGACGACCCAAAAGCAACACTGTTTAATGAGAGTGAGTGAAATATAACAAGTAGAAATAGATTTGGTGAGATGAGAATGTTTCCTTGCACATACTAGAACCAAGCCTCAGTCCCCCTGAGGACAGCAAGAGTGGTTTTGCTGTTGACCCCACTGGAATAGGAATGTGGCTACTGAAGTTCAAGAATTGTGTAATGGAACCAAAGTGTCAAGCCCAGCAAGCTAGTTACCCAGTGTAACCACTGCCACAACCTGCTATCCATCCCCTCTCCTACCCTATTGATACTTCCTTCTACATGCAGTCTTTGCCACATGCCAGCATGTGTGCTCAGCAACTTTATTAGCCAGTGCATGACTACTGCCAGCCAAATTCACCCAGTAAACCCCCAAACTAAGCCTTTTGTTGTTTTTTAAAATCAGACACTCCAGAGCCCTAACTGTCTGCGGTGATCCAAATCCTGACAAACATGGCCAAAATGTTGGAGATGATACACACGTGACAGTGTGTTGCTAAGAAATGGACTCACTCTGCCTTGAAAAATGAAAATGGGACCTACAGGTATTCGGAAAACTACAGGATCAAGCCCTGTCTTACGCATTGTACCAACCAGACTTGTGTAAATGGACCGTGCCATTTCAGACCTGACAGATATGTTATTCATGAGCGCTGTCGCAATCTCTGCAAACTCAATTAAGTAAACAATCTATGATATTGTTTTATCAGAAAGATAAGGTCAATCTCTGTAAACGTGATTTATTTCCATGTCATATTGTCATCTCGCTCCCTTTACTCCCGTGCTTTCAAAGGTCTGAAATCTCACCTCATCTGCACTATCTCAGGATAAACAAAGTGACTGGACATACAGAATTACTTAGTTCCACTGTAATTTAAATCCCTCTATGCGGATTTTAGGCCTGAGGTTATTTACTGAAAGTTTTTAACAACCCAAACCTTAAATGATTTTGGAAGAACATCTTTTTTGCAGGAGGGAACAACATGTGAAAAAAAATCCCCTATGCAACCACAATTCCAATCATCAAGAAACAGATATTTTTTCCTTACGCTTCAAAGGGGTAAGTATGTGTCAGGATGTATTTAAAGGAATGCTTTTTAAGTCAACAAACCCCAAAGTCATTTAGAAAGTTTTAAATAATTTTGCCCTAAATGCAATGATCGCTTCCATACAAAATACTGCTCTAGCTGGATTGGGTTTAACAACCGACATCCAAATGTTATTATCTGTAAATGTTAGTCCATATAAATTCCAGTAAAATCTGACTGCAATTAACTCCTCAATCAGACTTAAAAACGACAAACACCCCCCTCCCTGTTCCCAAAACAAAGTTCCGCATGTCAAAAATGGATTGGTTATACTCAGTACCACATAGACCGTTTAATAGGAGACAGAGCGTATTGTTGTTCCACCGTACAAGACGTGGTCTGTGTGAAAGTCAGTCCAGGGGGGCCATCACCTTCTTCTGCGTGCAGCATTGTTGTGCGTAACTGCCACCGTTTGCCAAGTCACTCTCTTGACTGATAGAATAAAATATAGCCAGACTCTGAATTTTTTGATATATCAGAGGTGAGACCATAGAATTCTTCAATAGCTTGAGCATCTATTTTCTGCAAAACAAATGAAATCGTTTAAGGTGCTGTTAGGTAAAAGAAATAACAAACATGGATGAAATGACAGTATAAACACAAAAGAAAAATGCAGTTGTTTGTATCAGGGTAGCAATTAGCAAGTTCTCTCTGCAATTTAAGCAGTGAAAGGGTAACGCTCAGGGGCTAAGCCCTACTGGTTTCGCTCATGGAAGTCAATAGGAATGTTTGTCTCAGAGGACCTAACTGAATTAGTCTTTATCCAATAACAGAGACTCCTTGGAATGCAGTAGTAAACACTACTAGTGGTTAAAACACATAAACATGACCATGTGACCCCACCTTTCTGAAATTCCCAGAAACCCTCTTCAACACATGCCCCATCCAATGTCCCAGGGCTGACTTTCCCCCGTTGGATTCACTCCAGGAGAATCAGACTGAAGACCCCAGTTTTGCCAAGTGCCACAGTGGCATACAGGGTTTGCTTAGGAATGAACTGCAGCAGGCTTAGACAGAATCTGTAATAGCTGTGGGCCAGATCTTGTACTAATTTACATCCAGACAAACCCAGGCCAAATACAGAATCCAGACTTTCTTGTAACTCCCCACTTGTTCAAAGATGAAAAACTCTACAGCAACACTAACTTTATGCAGTCCAATTTTGCCAAGTGATGTTGCCAAGGATTGCAAAACGGTTCCTGGATATTTTAGGTTTTGAGGAATTAAATTGATTTTATTAGATATGAGTAAATGTTCCATAAATAATGAAAACAGTCCAAATTAAACCCTTGATGCCTGATATTAAAAATGTTTGATGTTGCTTTGAAATAAAACAACCCCCTCTGACATTGACAGAGTAAGAACTACAGGATTAATCATTTTGTTTGCAATCTTAGTTCCTAACAGAGTTGAGCTAAATGTCACATTACAACCCAGCTGTGGCTTTGCAGACTAGTAATCTGTACCCAGATCTGGATCAGAATCTTAACCCCAGAGAGAGAACAGAACACAAAAACAAACGTCATGCTCACGACCTTCAGCATACTGACCTCTACAATGTCATCGTCAAACAAGAGCCAAAATCCATGACTTTTCACGATAGTAATATAATGCCCCCGATTGGGTCCACTAGAAAGCAAAACAAAACCCCAAAAAATTGAAGGTACTGTCATGTCCATTCTGATAAGTCACATCTCTATATGCAAGCAGACTGAACCCTAACTAAATGTTACGCGAACCCACTCCCGGTGGTGCAGCAGACGGACTCCTCTCGCATTTTACGGACTTGTTGCAAAGACTTCAGCAACTGAAAGCTAAATGTGTTGTTTTCACCTGTGCCATGACCCTTTGCAAATTAACCCGTCAAACACTTAACCATTTGCTCACGGCAGGCATCAACTATTACAAATATTTTAAAAACATTATGAAATAATTTAAGGGAGAAAACTGTTTGGTATCGAATGTGAATAGTTAGTTACATCCAGCCTTTGTGAAGGGGGAGAACAAGTCGTATTCCTAGAGTTCCAAGGATTTTTCTGTGTGTTTCCTGGCTGGCAATACCCCGTATGCGAGAAGCTTTATTAAAGCTATCGTTTTCACTCCTTGACAGGAGGCCAAGGCGATCTGCTGGAAGGCCTACACGCTAGCAGCCTCTGCTCCTAACGGAGTACTGGCTCCCAAGCTCTAGGTGGACTGATGAGGACGGAGACACCTCCGTTAATTTAAGCCAATCTTATGACTTTTGGAGGCTGGAGACATTATGTTTTAAACAAGTGCAGGTTTACTATGAGGGCGGGTGGCCAAGAGGTTCAGACCATGACACAGGCAAGCTGAGCAGCAGCAGGGTTTATATCCTTCCTCCCTTCCTCCCTCTCTCCCCACGTTTTATCAGGCATGCCTCTGTCCTCGGGAAATGTCTGGCAACAGCTTGAGATATACGTGACAGTATCTTACCTTCCACAGTGAACAACAACAGCTACCAAGTCGTACATCCGATCTAAGTTGACAGCATCGCCAGATGTGTTGAAGAGACGTAACTCCAGAGGAAATACTACACGGTAAGACAGCTTAGTATACCTGTGCAACTGCTCCATATACTTGAATCTCTTGAGGTGTAAGGCAAGAATCATTGGCAGCTTTTTTACTCTCATCCTGCAAAATCATTCAAGCGCATAAGATACAGACGTGACCAGTTTACAGCCATTCTGTCTTTCCTTAAGGACTAAACGTTTGCATCATAAAAGCACTTTGTAAGTAACAGCGGTCAACTAGCCGTAGCTTCTGGACTGAGACACATGCAATAGCTTTGAATCTGTCTGTAGGTTCTCTGGCCCAGAGAGAGGATGCAGCTGGGGTGTAAGTGTCCTAGGTATCTAAACACGATAGATATCAAGGAACAGATCTGTCAAAGCCCAGGAGGGACATGGTGAAACAGCCTGCTCTTTACTTACCTCTTCTGTGCCTCTTGTTTGCTGCAGCAAGTTTCACAGTAGTATTTCTGTTCACTACATAATGTCTCTGTGTTACTGAAGTCTCTGTAAATAAATACAATTGTCAGTTCTTAAAGGATCTTAATACTTGCCCCGCTTGGGCTGACAAACTGGAACCCTAAAAAGACACACAGGACAAAATCCTCCCTTCACTGAGTCCAGTTTTCTAAAACATCTAAAGCAACTGTACTGGTGTTTGCAAAAGGACTAAGGTATTAGGAGCTGAGGCCCTCATACGTTACAGGGGGAGGGCCAGGTGTCTCAAACTGTGACTTATATCCTGGTCTCTCACATGTCAAGGGGCTGCCTAGGCTTGGGTGTAGTCACTCAGTCCATCCAGACCCTTTTAAAATTATTTGCAGAAAGGAACAGCTTCACGTGCACTTCTGTCATCCCCAAACAGCTCATATTTTATGGTGTTCTTCTGTAAGATAGGTTTGAAACCTCTTACACAGAAGAAATAAATTGAGCTGCCTTCTTGCATCCCCTAATCTCTTGACCTGTCATCCAGAAGTTATTTGAT
>NW_010238159.1:0-14156 GCF_000690775.1 Eurypyga helias | reverse complement strand
AATGCCTGAGTAGAGCTGAGGAGTCTGAAGTGATTCTGTCTGGGACCACTGTGCAGCCACCCTGCCCTCTCTCCTTTCTATAGCATTTCACTCATGGAGAGCAGATCTGCCTGTTGTATACAATACAGTCAGTAATATTACATTCATCATGAACCTTTTTTAGAGTTCTCCCTTTATCGAAATGGCACTTAAGCATGCCCCAAAATTGCCCGTTAGCAGATAAAGCTCAAAAAAATACACCTTCACAAATAACCTGAAGTACAGATAGTGCCTCCACAGATAACTGCTATCTACCACTCGGCCACCGATGTTTTTATATTTATTAACTGATTACAGATATTGACCAAAAAATAATTGTTTTCCCTTTTCCTCTGAGGAAGTACTGGAGACTGATAAAATGGGTTTCTGAAATCTCCTTCTCTGATACCGCACAGCGTGCATTTGGGCAGCCCTCAGAAGCAATGATAAAAAGTGGCAGCTGAGGCACTGGAAGAATTCCAAAAGAAAATATGTACATGAGATCAATAAGCATAGAAAATGTGCTTAATGTTACTTATTAGAAAATAGCTTAGGTTGGAGCGAGACAGTGTGAGCACTGGGGAGACCTGAACAGTAGTTTTTTTGCAAAGTATAAGGATATACTGCTCATGTATTCTTTGCTGTTGAAAAATAAGGATGGATAATCATAAAATAGCTTGGCTTGGGAGGGACCTTTAAAGGTCATCCAGTGCAATCCACCCTGCAGTAAGCAGGGACATCTTCAACTAGACCAGGTTGCTCAGAGCCCCGTCCAGCCTGGCCTTGAAAGTTTCCAGGGATGGGGCATCCACAGCTTCTCTGGGCAACCTGTTCCAGTGCTTCACCACCCTCATTGTAAAAAACGTCTTCCTTAAATCTAGCCTAATCTACCCTCTCTCAGTTTAAACCCATTACCCCTTGTCCTGTCACAAGAGCCCTACTAAAAAGTTTGTCCCCAATAATAGTGACAAGGAGTGAGACTTAGGTGTGACTTGGATAATGACACCTTGGAAACACAGTAGTTAAATTCACAAAGTGATTAAAAAACCCCAAGCATATCACTCAGTAGTAATCTGACATGGTATTTGTGCCAAAGACAGATAAAACATTTTAGATAGAATTGTAATTTTTTAAGTCTCAATGAACCAGTCTGTTCTTACACATGAGCCAGATTTTTACAATTTTACTCATATTAAGTCATGCCTTATTCCAAGAATAATCCCGTTGATTATAATGGTAATATTGTTCCATTAATGTCTCAGAAGAAACGCAAATGTAAAAGCAAGATAAAAGACATCAATCACGAACACATCTTGGAATCTGATAAAAACACAGGGTACAAAATATCACTGTGGATGACAAAAATGTACTTACATAGCAGGTCTGTGGACATGCTTACGGATCAGGCAAAGGAAACCTACATAAAATAAACAAAAAAGGAACGATTAGTCTTCTGAAATAGCACTATTCATGTTTAAACCTCATGCTAGTTATGATATGCATAGTTTTTTAGTTCTTTAGGAAATGAGGAGACCATTTCTAGGGAAATCTAACAAGGAAGAATTTCCATTTGTGAAGGAAAAGAGTAAACCCATCTTCCTTTAATAAACTATTCTACTTAATTTCACAAACAAATTGAATTAATATTAATGTAATGCATTTTAATTAAGAACCGTTCACTGTATCGCATATTTTCATTAATATTTATTATTAAACCATAATTTTCATGCACCCATTTTATTTTACCCCATTGCATGACATTTTGTGCTTAAGCCTGCTATTTCTGCTTTCATCTTAAAAATCCTGATCCTGACAATGTCAAAGAGAATATTAACTAGATACAGGACAAGCCTTCTTGAGACTACTAGCTTTCTGCTGAATTTTGTTCATCTAGTTCCCTTCCCATTCTTCCACTGTTTTTTGACTGAAATGTTACTATGAGCACATAGGAGCAGAGTTTGAGTTTTCTGTAGGTGTTTGAGCAGTTCCCAGCACAGTGGGATCCTAATGTGTGGATAAGACTCCTTGGAGCAACACAAATAATAAGCCATGTAATTATAAGGGGGCATAGAAAGAACAGTATGAATCACATCAGCATATGCCATTTTTTATGTCCTGTACGAGTTCTGAACATTTTAGGCAGTTGTATGGGTATGATTTAGGGTGAAAGCTTGACCTTGATGAAGACAACGGTATTTTGTTGCTGGCTGAAATGCGTCAAAGAAAACATCTTCATTTTTACAAATACAATGGCTATTAGTAAGATACTTACAAATTAATTAGAGCTGGCTGGGAGAACTGAGGGAAGAGGAATATGGAAGAAGGCAATAACGACAACAGGAAAAATGGATGGCAGAGAATAATTATGGCCTGATTTCGACCAGCCAGAAAACAGCTTCTTTCTGCAAAAAGTCTACTCTGCAGTTTAACTCCATTCTAGCTGAGATAGGGGCACAGATTTACATCTGTGGTGTAAATTTCTAAGACTTTCAGGCCTTGCAGAGGGAACAGTGGACTTTAATGGCATCCACATGTGACTGTACACACGCCAACCTCTGTCATCCCCAGACACAGCAGGCTACATGTTGTCACTGTCAAAGCAGTGCCATTAACTAATAAATATTCCATGTCCCCACTGAATTACTAGGAAAAATTATTTAATTTTGCTGGCATTCAATCTGCAGGGCAATTACCTGGCAAACCACTACAACAGAACAAGCTCTCCCCTTCCATATGGTCTGAGTTAGCAGTTTACCTTCATCCTCCCACATCTGGCCTGCAGCAGTCTCCTGCCAGGAGAAAGTCCAGCCTCAGCCCACCTCTCCATGTCCCCCACATGCCTGCCACCCAGCCATGTTCCAGTGACACTGTGGTCCATAAGCACCCCAATTAAGGTTTGGTTGAATTGTTCTGCGGTGTCACTTTGGTGGTAGTGGAAGGGGCATGGAGAAGGAGCACATACGCTCCCTGGGACAGACGTCCATCTCCTGACACAGAGGCAGTCACAGGGGTCAGAACGACACGAGAGGGGCTCAGATGAAGGGCAGCGCAGCACAATGCAGAGCCAAACAAACCCCTGTGAGATACCTCCGCTGCCATCAAGAGGCTAATATGCTGCTGGGGTGTGGGCAGCTACCAGAAGCGTAGGGAGGTTCTCCATTTGCTCAGCTTCAAAAAACACAGATGAGAAGTGCTATTCACAGGTTGGCTCTTCCCTTGCAATGCTTTTGCCCATGCTGACAGGGCTGCCTTCCCCTGGATCTGCAGCCAAGCAGGAATTGGCCCGCGATGCTGCTGTCCAACTGCTGCCCCTTACAGCATTAAAGGTGCTTACCAGTACAGGCAGGCCAGTCGTACAGAGCTCTACGCCTAACAGCCCTCCTAGGATGTGGTCACAGGTACGAGACTCGGCTGCAGAAGACTTGCCACAGAGATGAGGGCACTATGACAAGGATAACCTTGAATCATAGAATAGTTTGGGTTGGAAGGGACCTTAAAGACCATCTAGTTCCAACCCCCCTGCCATGGGCAGGGACACCTTCCACTAGACCAGGTTGCTCAAAGCCTCATCCAGCCTGGCCTTGAACACTTCCAGGGATGGGGCATCCACAGCTTCTCTGGGCAACCTGTTTCAGTGCCTCATCACCCTGTGAATCACCAAAGCGTGTTTCTCCACAGGCCCCTCAAACTTTCTCTTTTGCCTTGATGAAGATGCACTACCAGCAGCAACATGCAGTGCCCAAGCCCAGCCCTTGGGGAGGACACAGGGAGTACAGACCAAGAGGGAACACCTTGGTGAAGGCATCCCAGTCACTGCAACACAAGCCATCTGCAGAACAACAGAGCAGCAGGGGCACCAACACAACAACTGCTCCTCTCCTAGCCATCAGCCAGGGCATTATGTCTGACAGGGTAAGGATAAGCACAGCAAGGTGCATTCGCAGAGGCAAGGCAGCATAAGCAGAACGAGCTCCTTCATAAGCTGTGCCAGCTCTTCCTGCAGTTACCCTCAACATGGACCCAAACCCCTCACCACAAATCCTTCTCCTGCTTCAAGGTCAGCCTTCTGGTATGTGAGGGCACCTCTCGCGCACTGTACTGCTCTCCAACCAAGGGGGCCCCGACCCACGCCGAGTCATGGCAGCCACTATCACTGTGCCAAGCAGGCACGGTGCCTGCTGGTTTCTGGCCACATCAGTCACTTAAACTAAACTTAGGTGGCTGGCCAGTGGCCATGCTGACCTCAGTTTAACAGTCCCGTTAGCCCATCTTTTGTGGTTTTACTCCTTGTAAACCACACTGATGTACTACACTGACCTTCATATGAAGTGCTGCAGGTACATTGGCCAAACTTGCTGTGCAGCCCACACAGCCAAAAGCAGCTGTTTGTGGTTGCTTTTAAGTACCGTCCTTTCTCATCAATGGATGGGCAGAGGAGGAGGAGGAGGAGCAGAGTGGGAGATGTTTCCCGTACATGAAAACTGCAGCCCTGAAAATTAATTTGAGGGAAAGCCTTCTGAGTTTCTTCGAGGCTTTCAGGAATTAGGAAATTAGCTTATGCATTTAGGTTGCATAGGTTTGACTTGAGAGGTTAATACATGGTTAACAGTCTACAAATAGCAAAGCATTGTTTACAGGCACACTGGATAATGAAAAATTCAATACCTGTGGTGGTATGCACTATTTAGAGGAAGTGAGGATGGGTTCTGCACTGTCAATCAAGAAGGATATGTTGCAGAGTACATCTGTGTAGGAGCCAGGATTTTAGGTTTTGTTTTTCGTGTTGTTCCACCACTGACACAAATTTACAGACTATGCATTTGATGTTTCCAAAGTGACTGTAGTGGGCACACTGCAGGCATGTGTGACTTGGAATGGGTACACACTGTGGTGGTGAGATTGCCCTGGGATGTCCAGGGTCCCCAGTGGGAAAGGCAATGCCTACCACTCCTGTTCTGACACAGGGGCCATGGGAGTAATGAAGTCAGCCAGCCAGTTTCCAGGTATGGTCTACGAGGCCCTACATGAGGATCGGGGATGCTGTATCCACTGCAGGTCAATGCAGATTTTTAGGAGGATGCTACAGTTTTACCAACCACCACTTGCTTCGCTGGCCCTGAAGCTCACCTCCACCATAGATGACAAATCCCCCAGCAAAGGAAGCCAGGAAACTGCTCTGTGAGGGACCTTTGCAAAGTCTGCAACATAGGACTATAACTAGCTGTTCCAGACAGCTGCCCTGCATGTACCCCTGTCAGAGCTCTTCCACTGACCTGACTTTCTTCCAGAAGAAGGCCATCTACCTCCCCTGGCATCATGCCCCAGAAGGCCAGAGGAAAAGCAAGCAACAGGACACCTTTCATGCTGCCGTACTGACACGGTGGGTGATATCCTTTACGCCTGCATCACGATGCCATCCGTAGATGACGAGAACATGTTGTCTGCAAAAGAGACCTATGCCATGCAGACACAAAGACCTGGATGATGGCTTTTGAATTATGAAACCACTGTGAGCAGAAATATGGCTGGTTTGAACTAGTCAGTGTCTCTCCCCTGCCACGACAAGCCCTTGGAGGTTATTACAGAATTCCTTACATTGTTTTCTGCACAAAACCAGTCAAAAACCAATGGCGATTGTCAGCACCGGCATACTCTTTCTAATGATCTGATGTTAGACTGCTCAAAAAACAACCTCAGTTTCATGCTGCATGCTAGAGAAATGCATGCATTAGTTAAACACTCTCCTGATGCAGTGAAGTCATCTGCCCACCTTCCTGGTGCAGGTGAAAAGAGGATGCTGCTACACTTCAGACACTCTGAAGAATGTCCAGGACAACACGTTTACAGATTCACAACAGCTCCACGTAAAGTTGGTATTGTTATCTAAGTATCTTTTAACACATTTTAACTGAGTAAAGGTAAAACGCAAGTATGTTTTTCAAGACATCTAAGGTAAGTAGTACGGTTGCAAATGTCTTTAAAATACACAAGCAAAGACGTGACAGGAAAACCACACTTAACCTACTTACACTGAGATTAAATCAGGAAGGACTCTCTCTTCCCCCTGACAGAAATTGGTTGCTGGTGTTTAACTTTCAGCATACCTTATGCCTCAGGTTGCAACCCTCAGAGGAAAACACACCTTCAGGAGACAACGCATCTATTCCACAGCATTAGCATTCCACCAGTGTCCCTACTTGTTCTCTTTTGGCTACCACTAGCACTTGCGCTGGGCCAACTGCATCTCTGCTGACATAGTTTCTCTTCTGAATTCACAAACAGGAAGAAAAATCATAATTATATAGAAATTATTTAATTAATAATTAAGTGCTAACAGGGTAAAAAATAGTATGTAGAAGTAAAATCCCCATTTAGAGACACCTATGTAGAGAGTCTGAAGTTTGTATTAGTCCTACATGTGCATCCATGATCACGATTTGGTACTCGCTAAGTACAACTCAAACATGTCCAACAGTGAAATTCCGTGCGACTTTTATCTACCACATGTAGAGCTCCTTATGCAGATGTAAAAGAATGGTACACAAAATTATAAGGGAGCCTGGGAGTGGAAAAAAAGTCAAGGATGTGTTTACTAAGGATATATTGCATACCCTGCCCATGGCAGGGGGGTTGGAACTAGATGATCTTTAAGGTCCCTTCCAACCCAAACCATTCTGTGATTCTATACCTTCAGGATATTGTTTTAAATTGTGTATACACACACACAGAAATATAGATACATATGCACAAACTATACAAATATATAAACTAGCCCTGTTGCTGAAGGATACTTGGTAATTTTATACGCATCTCTACAGATTAAGTGCCTTGGTATGCAAGCAGCCAAGAACTCTGTGAGTTTCTAGAGACTTGAAGAGGTCAGGCAATCAGACATCCTATAGACTTATATAATTTTTAGACCAGTTGGCTATTATTTTGCCAAAGCTAAACTGAATGTTAAATTTGGATACATTAAAAAGTCCTGCCTTTCCATTCGCTGCATCAACCGATCAATTCTTTAACCTCATGACGATCATGTTGACATGCAGCACCATCAAATACAGTCCACATGTATGCCCAAACCATCCAAGTCTACTTTCAGTTTAAAGAAAAAGAACAATTTTCATTAAAAGCAAATCCATTTTATATCTTGTGTCCTGACACCAGAAACTCAAAGACCAACAAATCCCACTCCTTGTTTCTGAGCAAGTTTCTCCTGTTCTGAAATATGGCATTGTATCTCATCATAACTTGCCTAACCTTGCACCACTTGATGTCGATCTATTCTATTCAGCAAAAGACGAGTCTTTGCCCATTTCCAGTGCCCTGATAACAGAAGAAATGCTATATAATAGTATTTTTAAAAAAGGGGGTAGTAACAAAAGGGAGACAAATCCCTAGGGAATGGTACCAAAAGGCATCTGATGCCAGCCTGCCTTACTAGGGGCAGCTCTGTTGTTTGGCTTGGGCATTTTGACTGCGATCCAGCAAAGCAATTCTGCACTTCCCCTATCTTTCCACCCCTGACTTGCAGGGAAACAGCGTGCAGACAAACCTACACTTCAGTATTTTCCTGCGTCAGGATCACGGCACCAATCGTCTTTCTGGAAGCTTGTTTTGTTACTAGAAGCGGTTAAAATGAGCCTCCCCGCCCCACCCCGCCCCCCCCCAAAAAAATCAGTCTAAGAAGTGTGAGTTTTAAAAAGCCTCAGGACCCAGGAACATTCCTAAAATAATTTGCATTCCACAGCAGCGGGCACAACCATTTCCATTTCAATGAGCCTGTGGAGGGGACTCCGCTCTACCCTGGAGCTCGGGACTGAACCGGCACAAAACAAACACCGAGCCCACTTGGACGAGGCCGCCTGAAGAAGCACTTTTTCCTGTTGCCCCCCAATACCCCGGCTGAACTCTTTTCATGGCTTCAGGCCTGCATCCCAGCACTCACTCCAGGAAGGGCATTGCCACTCCTCGCTGGGCAGCCTGGTGGCAGGGAGGTTTCCTGCCCTTCCCTGCACCCTCCCACTGAGAGTCAGAAAGTCTCTGGCTGTTTCAGAACAGGTTTTAGGAAAACCTTGGCTTTAACGCTCTCTATCATAAGCTCGCTACAAATCAAATGCATTAGGAGCCGCCAGCTTTCCAAGGCGGTGAGCGAAACCCACAGTGGAGAAGGAGGGACCGGCACGTTCCCACGCGGCGCGACAGCCGCTTCCGTGACCAGCGAGGGGGATACGCGCTCAGCCAGCGCTTCAGCAACATCAGTACATTTCAGGAAATCACAAAACCAGATTTGTCGTCTGCAAGCCAACACCTCAGTTCGCACATCTTGCTTACGTTGTGGTAATCGAAAACCTCCCAGCCTCAGACACTCACAACCTTTGCACATACAACACCATCCAGACGTGCCCTGCAGCCCTACTGCAATAATGTAATGCAGCATAAAATGCTGCTGTTATACAATGTAAATATTAATATTCAATTATTTGGTCAAATTTCACTCAGAGTCCTGTTCTCACTCTTTAGAAGCTAGAGATTTCAGTGCCGTGAAACGGCTACTTCATTCAGAAACTAGTAAAACTAGGGAAGTTTCACCTGGAAAAAGATTTCAGTGTGAGATTATTGGCATTTTTACAGATGTTTTAGATGCAACATACCATCTTAAAGGTGATTTTAACATGTTTAGCAGCTTTGTCTTTTTAGCTGCTTTGTAAAAGCTGGATTGTCTATCCATAAGTTACGATTCAAAGCATAATTAATGCTCTTCCAAAATATGCCTGTTTGTTAACAGCATCTTGGCTAGTACAAATGTTTTCTTTCCTCTGTCTGCTCCTAAAGGCCTCAGATTTGACAAACAGCTTGAGCAGTCTGAAGGATACAATGATAACCCTAATACAGCCTCAAAACTCAAACTAACGTATAAGCAAAGAGTTTTCACTAAGACCTTAATAATACTCAAGGTAGAGAGACAACATTAGATGATTTAATTAAACACCACAAACCTTGAGCTGGGTAACAGCTGCCCATTACATCCCTCAATTTGTTTGCTGCAACCTGCACACTCAGATTTCCTGCCAACAGCAGCTGGATTTGCCAGTGGCAAACTTGGCAGCAAAACCACCCATGTCCTTTTACTCCCGTTCACAGACGTGGACTGGCTAGTCAGATACTGCATGACAAATGCCATCTACCACTTCATACAACATGGGTGCAAAGGACAATTATTAAAACTCATTTACGGAAATGGAGCCATTACATTAAATCACCAGGGACTAATTCTGTTGGAACTAAACTGTAACTTCAGGAGCAATTTCATATGGCCTTTTCTTAAAGAGTATGCTAATTTTAGGGGTTATAGTTTCATAAGAGTGCTTAGAATGCTTAGGGTGCACAACTAAAAAAAAAATCCAAATCCTCCAAATAACACATACATACTTGATTAAAGAAAGCTACACACATTCCCAAATATTACTCAGCTGTTTCCTTAATTTATCCTTTGATTATGAAGCCACATGATAATTCCAAAAATCATCGAATGTGGCTCACAGGTTACTGCTGAATAAATGCTGATAGAGATTAAATACAATGATTACCATTCATATTCAGCACAGTTACTTCTTTCTCAGATAAAGGACAGGGAAAAAGTTGCTCCCCACTGTCAACTAAACATCACTTGAACCTCTTGTTTTCCCAAACCGATAGCTTGTAACACAGAGCTATAATTAGATGCCAGTCTTTCCGAGGTCTGGATTGGAAGCCTTCTCAGTAATTGTGTGGTACACAAACCTCTTTGGGATCCTGGGCTGCTTCTTGCATGTTACTCAAACAAGAAGCCAAAAACTGTGGCATTACTTGCACAGTGTTTGTGCTTGTTTAAATTTCATCCTGCACAGTAATGTAGTTCTACCCTCTTCTCCAGCAAAACTGAAACTCGAATAAATTAAAAGGAAACTGGCCCTTGCCTACCCAAGCTGCTTTTTTCAGTGCAGCAGAAGGCAAAAGGAATTATGAAACCAGAATAACAAGGCTAATGCTTTAGAGTCCTGTAGAGACTGGTAAAAGAAGAGTTCAGTCACTACTTCTACTGAATGGAAAAAAAAAAACCAAAACCCACACCAAACAAACAAACAAAAAAACCACACAAAACAAAACAAAACAACCAACCACATTTAAAATTAAGTGACCATTAACCCCCATACCAATACTAAATTAGGAACTTGAAATTTGGTGTATCATGGATTAATGAATGCTAAGTACAGGCAGGGATAAAACATACCTAGTATTTCAGCAGTCTATTATTTTTATTACAGTCACTTGTCTGTACACCAGTTTTTTCAGAGACAATCTTGGAATCTCTTTAACTTCTCCAAGGACTCTAGCAACAGAGGCAAAGAACACCATTTCTTCAGTTAATGGTGTTCCTGATATAGAAAAGCTTGTTACAATAATGTTGAAAAATTCCTGTGATCTCTAACCTTTCATTAAAAGTTCACCACGAGGTCATCTGTCCTCATTTCTTCACCCTGTTACATGACCTCTTCAACTCTGACATCTGAAACATCCATTCAGTATGGTTCAGTGAGTTAATGAAAAATAACCCCAAAGAACTCAGGGCTTTGACATTTGCACCCCAAGTTACCAGAAGGTCATTTTAGTAATTTATAAAACTAACATGAGCATATTCTGCCAGATGTTCACATGGGATGTGAGGTCTGCAATTAGAAGAACTTAGAGTTCCCTGGAAGTGTCCGCTATCCAACGCGTAAGATGTTTTCAGACAACAAACTGCTGAAGTGTATTTTGCTTGTTGCACCATGACATTCTGATCTCCAACATCCAGTACAATGTTAATAAAAAAACCCAACAGATTTCTAATAAATCGTCCCTGATGACTTGCTAACCAGATTTGCACTGGGAGAATCAGTTGGATTCAAGAGCCAGTGCTCTGCTGGGACAAACTGAAGGCACAGGTCACGCTTTCCCCAAAGACCCTGGTTTAAGTTGTCCTGTAAGCTTCATGTATTCAACTTCGGAAGAACATTCTTGTCAAAACAAATTAATTTAAAATTACAATTTAATACAATGTAAGATTCTGGGGCCAAAGTATGTAATTACAAGATAGCAACCTTAGCACCTAAGTAGATGTGTTAACCATTTTTGCTATCAGGTCAGAATTTAATTTTAAAATTATAACCTGAGTATGGATTTTTCTAAATGAGATGATTGATAAAGTAATCAGTGCAAATCACTGACCATAAAGACAATTCAGAGATTTACACAGCCTAAAAAAAGTGACTTTGACAAGAAAAAAATTTTAAAATAAAATATCCTGCTACTATTTTTACAAATCAAAAAAGACACCCATTCTACATTGTCTTCAGCTATTTTGTGAACTGTTCTACTGATCTGGGTACAAAATATTTAAAATAGCCTTCTTTTTATACTCTATTTTCCATTAGTTTAAGAAGTCTATACCCATTTTTGTAGTGTCCTATTTTAAAATAATTAGTTGGTATTTTTACTGCTGATAAAGTGGTATGAAAAAATTAGCAAAAACGCGACTTGTTTTTAAAAGTACTGAGACCCACAAGCCCTTCTCAACCGAGTCACTTGGATGACCTCTACGGCCGTTCTATACACTCTGTAACTCAGTGTCTCATCTTTGCTAGGGGTCCAGAGATTTGTAAATATTTGTCTGTATGGGTGCTGAGGCCTGCAAAGACTGAAGTGTTCTGAGATTCAGGCTTCAGCGCTGACCTATCGCTGAAACTGTAAGAACAGCTTTCAGGAAAAAAAAAAAAAAATCACTTACAGTCTTCTCTTTTATTTTAGAGTAAGATTAGGGAAAACCAATTTACTCCCCCATTTATCCTTGGGGGTTTTTTCCTTCCTTGTCAACCTTTCTGTTTTGGTCAGGGGAGCCTCTCATTTTCATTTAATAGATGCTCGAAAGCTAGGATACATTTTTATTAACCAAAAACCTCCACATACCTTAGCAGACTCAATGAAAAATCTGTACAGCGAATTCATGCATTAAAAAAGGAGATGACTCCAGCCATCACTCACACTAAGAATATTTTAGAGAGAACAGCATGTAAATGTGCACAGGTCAAGTAAAGATGATTTCCAAGCGTGAAAATTATTCTTGCCACTGGCAGCTGTTACGCGAGAAGTAACATGGTCCAGAAGCCTTGCTGGGCACAACCGGTGATAAGAATACCATTATGATCCATCTGCAACCCCTGAGAGACCCAAAACGCCTCTGCAATCTTTTGTTCTAAGCAAAAGTAAAAATCCAAAGCAACAGTTCCAATCCGGGACACTGTGAGTGTGACCACAGCGGTAAGAAACTTTTCACAAATACCCCCCTGCAACAGGCTCACAGAAAGGAAAGCAGAGAATACTTTTCAGAAAAGCAGCATTTCAGTGTCCCTGATTTTATAGTAAATGTGTGCTTGCCTTGCCTATTTATTTACTTGTTTTGTGGGGAAAGGAGTGTTAGGTTTGTCAAAACAAGTGAGTCATAAACAAGTCAGTATATTTCCCGTAATGATGTTTTTGTCTGAATACCCTGAGTTAACTGAAACCAAAACATCTGCAGAAATGTATCAGTTTCACCAGCTTTGCGATGAAGCAGTGCTACAGGCCGGGCTGTATTTCACTGAAATTGCTTTCATCCTCCTTCATTTGGGACATAATAGCCTCCCCCCACAACCAGTAGAAACCCTCACCTGACACAATTTTCCTTACTCTCATGGGCACCTACCTCTGAGGACCAACCACTGAGCAATTCCTTCCAGCACCTGGCACCATCACAACGAGGAAGGGCTATCTGGCTGCCAGGTTTGCAAGAGGACAATGATGCAGCCACTTAGGATACCTCATGTGCTTGTTTTCAAACTTCTTTTCCACTGAAAGAGGGAGGAGGGGTTTTATCCTAGTGCATTTGGATTCATTCTGGCCAGCAGCCCTGGTCCTTTCTTGGATGAGCCCTGAGAATACAAAAGGGTAGTGTTTCAGCAGGTAAACTGCCTGATTTCAGCAGGGAAATCACCTGCTGCTGTTTCACTGTGTGAGGTATTAAGTCACCTGTTTAATTAATATGGGTGATTGCTGAGATATCTAGGTGAGGTTGAAGCAGAAGAGTTACGTTACTTCTTCTTAGCTTGTCTTAATTGCTTAAAAAGGGATTAATGCCTTTTACTTACTCAGCGATGCAGGTGAGCCACAACTCCCACCAAGGTACAAGAAAAAAATTCAGAAGCCAGAAAGCATCCTGGACCATGTACGCAGTCTTCTTGCTTTCTGGAACACTACAAAGGTTGCCTCTACGCAGACAGTAGAGCTGGTTGCTAAGACTACATGAAAATTGAATTAAAATAGAACTTCCTATGTTGACAAAACAAATCTCTGGGTTTTTGCACTGTTCTTCCATCTAAGAGTTTCTCTCTTGCTTCTTCAATCCAACTTCAGTTATGTTTTTAGTAACTTCTTTCCTTTAGCTAATATTTTCCAGTATTTCATTCTCTTTCCTTTGCCTTCTGCTTACTGCCTCTTTCCATATCTTTGTTCAGCACCACTGCTTCCCTTCTTTTCATACTCCCCTTGGTTCTCTGCACGCTGCATCTGTGGCAATGGCTCTGGAGATAATTTCACCTGACAAAGAAGGAACATCCACCTCTCTGGGGACAAAATAAACTTTGAACTAGCTTAGCTGTGTCTTTAACATGTGCTGCACTGGTCCTCCACTGTTCATTATGGCAGGACAATATAATGATTACATACTTAGTGTATTCTTTGGGCATCAATCTGTCAAGGCACTGGCAAAGCAGAATTTTAATGCTTTACAAATCACTTGTTTATTGCTCAGCCTTGCAGCACGTTTAATTGTAACCTTTTAAAATGCTGTATTAGTTCTAACATTACTTATTTCTGTTGGGCAGGACAAACCAATGCTGCGGACCACATTATACAGCTGCAGTGATCAAAATTAAATTCTAGCTGAAGAAAACCAACAAAATTGCAGTGACAATTTATGACCAAAAAAACATGTGGGACTTTTGCTTCTGCAGTTCTCTCTGGAAGCTATACGTGATGCTCTTGCAGAAGGTGCCCTTGCTTATCTTCAAGAGTCCCTCAAT
>NW_010238158.1:4829-6931 GCF_000690775.1 Eurypyga helias | reverse complement strand
AGCGCGTTCACTTCCAGAGCAGCGAGTCCTGCTCCGCTCCCAGGAATAAAGCCACTTCCTAAAGGAGTTTGCCGTGCTTGCGCTTCGTGCGCTCGTTGAAATCAAAAAACCCCACCAACCCCTTCCATGTGCCCGCAGGAGTGGAATAAACCTATTTCCAGCGGACCCCAGAGGAGGCCCTGGCTCCTCGCCCTCCTGTTCCCCGTAGGAAATTCTCAGGAACGTGGAACTGAGTTTGCACATGTGTTGGGGGGGGTGGTTTAAACGAGCAGTGGTTTATTTTTATGACTGAGTAGTTGGGGAGCTGTGCTGGGAATTCCACCATCAAAGCCCAGCCGGAGCAACAAAGGCCGGGTTATTTTAATTTAAGAGGGTTACAGCCTTTGAAGCTCCATAGAATGCAGCCGGTGGCTTCCTCCCCTGCAGCACGTGCCCTGTGTGCTCTGGTGCAGCTGGGGGGTCCGCAGCCCCCGGCCCTGCCGGCAGTTAGCCCTGGGCACCTGGTGAGTGCGTGGGCATCAAACGGGGTGCGAGTCAGTGCTCCCCGGCACAAAACGCCAACTTGGCTGCGCTAAAGAAACGTCCTGAAGAAGAGACTCGTCTTTTAGACGCTCTGAGCAGCCCGCAGCTCTCCCCACCTTCCCGAGGCACGGGTGCGGGGAGACACCGAGAACAGAGCCCACCCTTGTTCGAGGGTTCAGGAGAGCAGCCGTGGGCATCCGACTTGTACATTTTGGCTTTAAGCCCCGGGCTCGCAAATATTTTAATCGGCAGAATCCAGCAAAATCGCGTATCGATGCGGGCACGTGGAGCTCTGCAGAACTGGGGCTGTTGGTGTATGTCAGTCTGAGACCCAGTAAAGAAACGACGTTTTCAGCCTCAACAGGTGTATCCCAAAGGCCTTCGCAGGCGGCGTGCGCCCTGCTGCCTCGGCACTTCGGCTCCTCTTCCGCGTCGCAGCTTCTCCTCCTGTTGCTCAGTCCAGGAGCGCTTGGCAGTCCCGGGGCATGAGCCAGGTAACTCTGTCGGGAGGGGGGCTGCTTGCCCCTCACGGAGAACTGCTTGGCTTGGGGGCAACTTTTGCAGGAAGCTATTCCCAGCATCACAGTAAAAATTATATGGAAGCTGTATTCAGTTTTCTGATGCAAACCCCGCAGCTTTTGTGTGGGAGTGGAAAGAATGGTTGTATTTAATGACCTGCTGAGTTTCCCATTTGTTTTATTGAACAAGAATTGGGGGGAGGGAGAAGCTCTGCTCAGCAAAAGCCCCGCGCCTGCGCGGCACGGGCAGAAACTTGCGTCTGTTCTGGCTCGGAATGCTGCAGACGGTTGTGACCGGGGGGGCTGACCCACGCGGCGTCCCTGGAGCACGAGGGTCTGCACTGGCGGAGGTGCCGGCCGGGCTGTTTAGGGGGGTCGCGGTGGTTACATCCTGCTGTAGGGTTTGGTGCGGGGTGGGGAGCGGGGCTGGGGTCACCCCGTTTAGCCAGCTGGACCGGCGGCACCACGTGTCCTCACCGCAGCTCGCGGCAGGGGTGTTAATCTGCCAGGGAGCCGTGTGGGTCAGAGGCGGTGGAACTCACAGCGCCCGCGTCGAACTTGCTGCTTCAGCTCAGAGGGGAGGTTTTGCAGTTTGCATGAAAAACACTTTGCTGGCAAAATGAACCACCTCGCTGAGCATCCTTCTTGTGGGGAGAAGAGTCCAGAAGGTCAGCCCTTGTCTGTAGGTCCCTCCACAGACGTCTCGTGATCCCTTTTGTCTCATTTTTCAACTAAATACCTGGCTCCAGTGCGCTGCCTTCAGGGTTCCGGTGTCAGGTACAAAACAGGTAGACGAGGTGCTGAAATGGGTTGGTTCGGTTTGGGTTTGATGCTCGGTTGAGCCTTCATTTCGTGTTGGTTGAAGCCAGATTTGATCCATTCCCCTTGAACTAAAAATACAGCGGCCTGTGTCAGGCGGAGGGGTTTGCACTAATCAAAACCATCGCTCAGCCAAGGCGCCCGCCGTGCCGACGAGCTCTCGTGGGGAGGAGCGGGAGGGGAGGGGGCTGGCCAGGGCTGGGAGGACCCGCGTTGCCTCGCTGAGACCCGCTGCTCAAGGGC